>NC_069509.1:10712730-10997730 GCF_027579735.1 Bombina bombina | reverse complement strand
GTAATATAGTGTGATATTGTATAATATAGTGTGATATTGTATGAGATAGTGTGAGATAGTATTAAATAATGTGATATTGTATGAGATAGTGTGAGATAGTATAATATAGTGTGATATTGTATAATATAGTGTGATATAGTGTGATATTGTATAATATAGTTTGATATAGTGTAATATAGTGTGATATAGTATAATATAGTGTGATATTGTATAATATAGTGTGATATTGTATAATATAGTGTGATATAGTGTGATATTGTATAATATAGTTTGATTTAGTGTAATATAGTGTGATATTGTATAATATAGTGTGATATAGTATAATATAGTGTGATATTGTATAATAGTGTGATATTGTATAATATAGTGTGATATAGTATAATATAGTGTGATATTGTATAATATAGTGTGATATAGTGTGATATTGTATAATATAGTGTGATATTGTGTAATATAGTGTGATATAGTGTAATATAGTGTGATATTGTATAATATAGTGTGATATAGTGTAATATAGTGTGATATAGTATAATATAGTGTGATATTGTATAATATAGTGTGATATTGTATAATATAGTGTGATATAGTGTGATATTGTATAATATAGTGTGATATAGTGTAATATAGTGTGATATTGTATAATATAGTGTGATATAGTATAATATAGTCTGATATAGTGTGATATTGTATAATATAGTGTAATATAGTGTGATATTGTATAATATAGTGTGATATTGTATAATATAGTGTGATATAGTGTAATATAGTGTGATATTGTATAATATAGTGTAATATAGTGTGATATTGTATAATATAGTGTGATATAGTGTAATATAGTGTGGTATTGTATAATATAGTGTGATATAGTGTAATATAGTGTGATATAGTATAAAATAGTGTGATATTGTATGAGATAGTGTGAGATAGTATAATATAGTTTGATATAGTATAATATAGTGTGATATAGTATAATATAGTGTGATATAGTATAATATAGTGTGATATTGTATAATATAGTGTGATATGATATAATATAGTGTGATATAGTATAATATAGTGTGATATTGTATAATATAGTGTAAAATAGTGTGATATTGTATAATATAGTTTGATATAGTGTAATATAGTGTGATATTGTCTAATATAGTGTGATATAGTATAATATAGTGTGATATAGTATAATATAGTGTGCAATTGTATAATATAGTGTGATATTGTATAATATAGTGTGATATAGTGTAATATAGTGTGATATTGTATAATCTAGTGTGATATTGTCTAATATAGTGTGATATTGTATAATATAGTGTGATATAGTATAATATAGTGTGATATTGTATAATATAGTGTGATATAGTATAATATAGTGTGATATAGTATAATATAGTGTGATATAGTATAATATAGTGTGATATAGTATAATATAGTGTGATATTGTATAATATAGTGTGATATGATATAATATAGTGTGATATAGTATAATATAGTGTGATATTGTATAATATAGTGTGATATTGTATAATATAGTGTGATATTGTATAATATAGTTTGATATAGTGTAATATAGTGTGATATTGTATAATATAGTATAATATAGTGTAATATAGTGTGATATTGTCTAATATAGTGTGATATTGTATAATATAGTGTGATATTGTCTAATATAGTGTGATATTGTATAATATAGCGTGATATAGTATAATATAGTGTGATATTGTATAATATAGTGTGATATTGTATAATATAGTGTGATATAGTGTAATATAGTGTGATATTGTATAATATAGTGTGATATTGTAT
Source organism: Bombina bombina (assembly GCF_027579735.1). Classification (NCBI taxonomy): domain Eukaryota; kingdom Metazoa; phylum Chordata; class Amphibia; order Anura; family Bombinatoridae; genus Bombina; species Bombina bombina. The sequence continues at coordinate 10,995,930 of NC_069509.1, read as the reverse complement.
GAGATAGTGTGAGATAGTATTAAATAATGTGATATTGTATGAGATAGTGTGAGATAGTATAATATAGTGTGATATTGTATAATATAGTGTGATATAGTGTGATATTGTATAATATAGTTTGATATAGTGTAATATAGTGTGATATTGTATAATATAGTGTGATATAGTATAATATAGTGTGATATTGTATAATATAGTGTGATATAGTATAATATAGTGTGATATTGTATAATATAGTGTGATATTGTATAATATAGTGTGATATTGTATAATATAGTGTGATATAGTGTAATATAGTGTGATATTGTATAATATAGTGTGATATAGTGTAATATAGTGTGATATTGTATAATATAGTGTGATATTGTATAATATAGTGTGATATAGTGTAATATAGTGTGGTATTGTATAATATAGTGTGATATAGTGTAATATAGTGTGATATTGTATAATATAGTGTGATATTGTATAATATAGTTTGATATAGTGTGATATTGTATAATATAGTGTGATATAGTATAATATAGTGTGATATTGTATAATATAGTATGATATAGTGTAATATAGTGTGATATTGTATAATATAGTGTGATATAGTGTAATATAGTGTGATATTGTATAATATAGTGTGATATTGTATGAGATAGTGTGAGATAGTATAAAATAGTGTGATATTGTATGAGATAGTGTGATATTGTATAATATAGTGTGCTATTGTTTGAGATAGTGTGATATTGTTTAATATAGTGTGATATAGTATAAAATAGTGTGATATAGTGTAATATAGTGTGATATAGTATAAAATAGTGTGAGATAGTATGATATTGTATAATATAGTGTGATATGATATAATATAGTGTGATATAGTATAATATAGTGTGATATTGTATAATATAGTGTGATATTGTATAATATAGTTTGATATAGTGTGATATTGTCTAATATAGTGTGATATAGTATAATAGTGTGATATTGTATAATATAGTGTGATATAGTATAATATAGTGTGATATTGTATAATATAGTGTGATATTGTATGAGATAGTGTGAGATAGTATAAAATAGTGTGATATTGTATGATATAGTGTGATATTGTATAATATAGTGTGCTATTGTTTGAAATAGTGTGATATTGTTTAATATAGTGTGATATAGTATAAAATAGTGTGATATAGTGTAATATAGTGTGATATTGTATAATATAGTGTGATATGGTATAATATAGTGTGATATGATATAATATAGTGTGATATAGTATAATATAGTGTGATATTGTATAATATAGTGTGATATTGTATAATATAGTGTGATATAGTGTGATATTGTATAATATAGTGTGATATAGTATAAAATAGTATGATATTGTAATATAGTGTGATATTGTATAATATAGTGTGTTATTGTTTGAGATAGTGTGATATTGTTTAATATAGTGTGATATAGTATAAAATAGTGTGATATAGTGTAATATAGTGTGATATTGTATGAGATAGTGTGAGATAGTATTAAATAATGTGATATTGTATGAGATAGTGTGATATAGTATAATATAGTGTGATATGATATAATATAGTGTGATATAGTATAATATAGTGTGATTGTATAATATAGTGTGATATAGTATAATATAATGTGATATTGTATAATATAGTGTGATATAGTATAATATAGTGTGATATTGTATAATATAGTGTGATATAGTGTAATATAGTGTGATATAGTGTAATATAGTGTGATATTGTATAAAATAGTGTGATATAGTATAAAATAGTGTGATATTGTATGATATAGTGTGATATAGTATAAAATAGTATGATATTGTAATATATTATTGTTATATATAAATATTGTTTGAGATAGTGTGATATTGTATAATATAGTGTGATATTGTTTAATATAGTGTGATATAGTATAAAATAGTGTGATATAGTGTAATATAGTGTGATATAGTATAACATAGTGTGATACTGTATGAGATAGTGTGAGATAGTATAATATAGTGTGATATAGTATAAAATAGTGTAATATAGTGTGATATAGTATAAAATAGTGTGATATTGTATGAGATTGTGTGAGATAGTATAATATAGTGTGATATAGTATAATATAGTGTGATATTGTATGAGATAGTGAGAGATAGTATTAAATAATGTGATATTGTATGAGATAGTGTGAGATAGTATTAAATAATGTGATATTGTATGAGATAGTGTGAGATAGTATAATATAGTGAGATATAGTGTGATATAGTATAAAATAGTGTGACATTGTATGAGATAGTGTGAGATAGTATAATATAGTGTGATATAGTATAAAATAGTGTGATATAGTATAAAATAGTGTAATATAGTGTGATATTGTATGAGATAGTGTGAGATAGTATAATATAGTGTGATATAGTATAATATAGTGTGATATTGTATGAGATAGTGTGAGATAGTATTAAATAATGTGATATTGTATGAGATAGTGTGAGATAGTATTAAATAATGTGATATTGTATGAGATAGTGTGAGATAGTATAATATAGTGTGATATAGTGTGATATAGTATAAAATAGTGTGATATTGTATGAGATAGTGTGATATAGTGTGATATAGTGTGATATAATATAGTGTGATATAATATAATATAGTGTGATATAGTATAATATAGTGTGATATAGTATAAAATAGTGTGATATAGTGTAATATAGTGTAATATAGTGTGATATAGTATAAAATAGTGTGATATAGTATGAGATAGTGTGAGATAGTATAATATAGTGTGATATAGTATAATATAGTGTGATATAGTGTGATATAGTATAATATAGTGTGATATAGTATAATATAGTGTGATATTGTATAATATAGTGTGATATGATATAATATAGTGTGATATGATATAATATAGTGTGATATAGTATAATATAGTGTGATATTGTATAATATAGTGTAATATAGTGTGATATAGTATAATATAGTGTGATATTGTATAATATAGTGTGATATAGTGTGATATTGTATAATATAGTGTGATATAGTGTAATATAGTGTGATATAGTATAATATAGTGTGATATTGTATAATATAGTGTGATATAGTATAATATAGTCTGATATAGTGTGATATTGTATAATATAGTGTAATATAGTGTGATATTGTATAATATAGTGTGATATAGTGTAATATAGTGTGATATTGTATAATATAGTGTAATATAGTGTGATATTGTATAATATAGTGTGATATAGTGTAATATAGTGTGGTATTGTATAATATAGTGTAATATAGTGTGATATAGTATAAAATAGTGTGATATTGTATGAGATAGTGTGAGATAGTATAATATAGTTTGATATAGTATAATATAGTGTGATATAGTATAATATAGTGTGATATAGTATAATATAGTGTGATATTGTATAATATAGTGTGATATGATATAATATAGTGTGATATAGTATAATATAGTGTGATATTGTATAATATAGTGTAAAATAGTGTGATATTGTATAATATAGTTTGATATAGTGTAATATAGTGTGATATTGTCTAATATAGTGTGATATAGTATAATATAGTGTGATATGATATAATATAGTGTGATATAGTATAATATAGTGTGATTGTATAATATAGTGTGATATAGTATAATATAATGTGATATTGTATAATATAGTGTGATATAGTATAATATAGTGTGATATTGTATAATATAGTGTGATATAGTGTAATATAGTGTGATATAGTGTAATATAGTGTGATATTGTATAAAATAGTGTGATATAGTATAAAATAGTGTGATATTGTATGATATAGTGTGATATAGTATAAAATAGTATGCTATTGTAATATATTATTGTTATATATAAATATTGTTTGAGATAGTGTGATATTGTATAATATAGTGTGATATTGTTTAATATAGTGTGATATAGTATAAAATAGTGTGATATAGTGTAATATAGTGTGATATAGTATAACATAGTGTGATACTGTATGAGATAGTGTGAGATAGTATAATATAGTGTGATATAGTATAAAATAGTGTAATATAGTGTGATATAGTATAAAATAGTGTGATATTGTATGAGATAGTGTGAGATAGTATTAAATAATGTGATATTGTATGAGATAGTGTGAGATAGTATTAAATAATGTGATATTGTATGAGATAGTGTGAGATAGTATAATATAGTGTGATATAGTGTGATATAGTATAAAATAGTGTGACATTGTATGAGATAGTGTGAGATAGTATAATATAGTGTGATATAGTATAAAATAGTGTGATATAGTATAAAATAGTGTAATATAGTGTGATATAGTATAAAATAGTGTGATATTGTATGAGATAGTGTGAGATAGTATAATATAGTGTGATATAGTATAATATAGTGTGATATTGTATGAGATAGTGTGAGATAGTATTAAATAATGTGATATTGTATGAGATAGTGTGAGATAGTATTAAATAATGTGATATTGTATGAGATAGTGTGAGATAGTATAATATAGTGTGATATAGTGTGATATAGTATAAAATAGTGTGATATTGTATGAGATAGTGTGAGATAGTGTGATATAGTGTGATATAGTATAATATAGTGTGATATAGTGTGATATAATATAGTGTGATATAATATAATATAGTGTGATATTGTATAATATAGTGTAATATAGTGTGATATTGTATAATATAGTGTGATATAGTGTAATATAGTGTGATATTGTATAATATAGTGTAATATAGTGTGATATTGTATAATATAGTGTGATATAGTGTAATATAGTGTGGTATTGTATAATATAGTGTGATATAGTGTAATATAGTGTGATATAGTATAAAATAGTGTGATATTGTATGAGATAGTGTGAGATAGTATAATATAGTTTGATATAGTATAATATAGTGTGATATAGTATAATATAGTGTGATATAGTATAATATAGTGTGATATTGTATAATATAGTGTGATATGATATAATATAGTGTGATATAGTATAATATAGTGTGATATTGTATAATATAGTGTAAAATAGTGTGATATTGTATAATATAGTTTGATATAGTGTAATATAGTGTGATATTGTCTAATATAGTGTGATATAGTATAATATAGTGTGATATAGTATAATATAGTGTGATATAGTATAATATAGTGTGCAATTGTATAATATAGTGTGATATTGTATAATATAGTGTGATATAGTGTAATATAGTGTGATATTGTATAATCTAGTGTTATATTGTCTAATATAGTGTGATATTGTATAATATAGTGTGATATAGTATAATATAGTGTGATATTGTATAATATAGTGTGATATTGTATAATATAGTGTGATATAGTATAATATAGTGTGATATAGTATAATATAGTGTGATATAGTATAATATAGTGTGATATTGTATAATATAGTGTGATATGATATAATATAGTGTGATATAGTATAATATAGTGTGATATTGTATAATATAGTGTGATATTGTATAATATAGTGTGATATTGTATAATATAGTTTGATATAGTGTAATATAGTGTGATATTGTCTAATATAGTATAATATAGTATAATATAGTGTGATATAGTGTAATATAGTGTGATATTGTATAATATAGTGTGATATTGTCTAATATAGTGTGATATAGTATAATATAGCGTGATATAGTATAATATAGTGTGATATTGTATAATATAGTGTGATATTGTATAATATAGTGTGATATAGTGTAATATAGTGTGATATTGTATAATATAGTGTGATATTGTATGAGATAGTGTGAGATAGTATTAAAGAATGTGATATTGTATGAGATAGTGTGAGATAGTATAATATAGTGTGATATTGTATAATATAGTGTGATATAGTGTGATATTGTATAATATAGTTTGATATAGTGTAATATAGTGTGATATTGTATAATATAGTGTGATATAGTATAATATAGTGTGATATTGTATAATATAGTGTGATATAGTATAATATAGTGTGATATTGTATAATATAGTGTGATATTGTATAATATAGTGTGATATTGTATAATATAGTGTGATATAGTGTAATATAGTGTGATATTGTATAATATAGTGTGATATAGTGTAATATAGTGTGATATTGTATAATATAGTGTGATATTGTATAATATAGTGTGATATAGTGTAATATAGTGTGGTATTGTATAATATAGTGTGATATAGTGTAATATAGTGTGATATTATATAATATAGTGTGATATTGTATAATATAGTTTGATATAGTGTGATATAGTATAATATAGTGTGATATTGTATAATATAGTATGATATAGTGTAATATAGTGTGATATTGTATAATATAGTGTGATATAGTGTAATATAGTGTGATATTGTATAATATAGTGTGATATTGTATGAGATAGTGTGAGATAGTATAAAATAGTGTGATATTGTATGAGATAGTGTGATATTGTATAATATAGTGTGCTATTGTTTGAGATAGTGTGATATTGTTTAATATAGTGTGATATAGTATAAAATAGTGTGATATAGTGTAATATAGTTTGATATAGTATAAAATAGTGTGAGATAGTATAATATAGTGTGATATTGTATAATATAGTGTGATATTGTATAATATAGTGTGATATGATATAATATAGTGTGATATGATATAATATAGTGTGATATGATATAATATAGTGTGATATAGTATAATATAGTGTGATATTGTATAATATAGTGTGATATTGTATAATATAGTTTGATATAGTGTGATATTGTCTAATATAGTGTGATATAGTATAATAGTGTGATATTGTATAATATAGTGTGATATAGTATAATATAGTGTGATATTGTATAATATAGTGTGATATTGTATGAGATAGTGTGAGATAGTATAAAATAGTGTGATATTGTATGATATAGTGTGATGTATAATATAGTGTGCTATTGTTTGAAATAGTGTGATATTGTTTAATATAGTGTGATATAGTATAAAATAGTGTGATATAGTATAAAATAGTGTGATATTGTATGAGATAGTGTGAGATAGTATAATATAGTGTGATATAGTATAATATAGTGTGAGATAGTATAATATAGTGTGATATAGTATAATATAGTGTGATATTGTATAATATAGTGTGATATGGTATAATATAGTGTGATATGATATAATATAGTGTGATATAGTATAATATAGTGTGATATTGTATAATATATTGTGATATTGTATAATATAGTGTGATATAGTGTGATATTGTATAATATAGTGTGATATAGTATAAAATAGTATGATATTGTAATATAGTGTGATATTGTATAATATAGTGTGTTATTGTTTGAGATAGTGTGATATTGTTTAATATAGTGTGATATTGTTTAATATAGTGTGATATAGTATAAAATAGTGTGATATAGTGTAATATAGTGTGATATTGTATGAGATAGTGTGAGATAGTATTAAATAATGTGATTTTGTATGAGATAGTGTGATATAGTATAATATAGTGTGATATGATATAATATAGTGTGATATAGTATAATATAGTGTGATTGTATAATATAGTGTGATATAGTATAATATAATGTGATATTGTATAATATAGTGTGATATAGTATAATATAGTGTGATATTGTATAATATAGTGTGATATAGTGTAATATAGTGTGATATAGTGTAATATAGTGTGATATTGTATAAAATAGTGTGATATAGTATAAAATAGTGTGATATTGTATGATATAGTGTGATATAGTATAAAATAGTATGATATTGTAATATATTATTGTTATATATAAATATTGTTTGAGATAGTGTGATATTGTATAATATAGTGTGATATTGTTTAATATAGTGTGATATAGTATAAAATAGTGTGATATAGTGTAATATAGTGTGATATAGTATAACATAGTGTGATACTGTATGAGATAGTGTGAGATAGTATAATATAGTGTGATATAGTATAAAATAGTGTAATATAGTGTGATATAGTATAAAATAGTGTGATATTGTATGAGATTGTGTGAGATAGTATAATATAGTGTGATATAGTATAATATAGTGTGATATTGTATGAGATAGTGTGAGATAGTATTAAATAATGTGATATTGTATGAGATAGTGTGAGATAGTATTAAATAATGTGATATTGTATAATATAGTGTGATATAGTGTGATATAGTATAAAATAGTGTGACATTGTATGAGATAGTGTGAGATAGTATAATATAGTGTGATATAGTATAAAATAGTGTGATATAGTATAAAATAGTGTAATATAGTGTGATATAGTATAAAATAGTGTGATATTGTATGAGATAGTGTGAGATAGTATAATATAGTGTGATATAGTATAATATAGTGTGATATTGTATGAGATAGTGTGAGATAGTATTAAATAATGTGATATTGTATGAGATAGTGTGAGATAGTATTAAATAATGTGATATTGTATGAGATAGTGTGAGATAGTATAATATAGTGTGATATAGTGTGATATAGTATAAAATAGTGTGATATTGTATGAGATAGTGTGAGATAGTGTGATATAGTGTGATATAGTATAATATAGTGTGATATAGTGTGATATAATATAGTGTGATATAATATAATATAGTGTGATATAGTATAATATAGTGTGATATAGTATAAAATAGTGTAATATAGTGTGATATAGTATAAAATAGTGTGATATAGTATGAGATAGTGTGAGATAGTATAATATAGTGTGATATAGTGTGATATAGTGTGATATAGTATAATATAGTGTGATATAGTATAATATAGTGTGATATAGTATAATATAGTGTGATATTGTATAATATAGTGTGATATGATATAATATAGTGTGATATGATATAATATAGTGTGATATTGTATAATATAGTGTGATATAGTGTGATATTGTATAATATAGTTTGATATAGTGTAATATAGTGTGATATAGTATAATATAGTGTGATATAGTATAATATAGTGTGATATTGTATAATATAGTGTGATATAGTGTAATATAGTGTGATATAGTATAATATAGTGTGATATTGTATGAGATAGTCTGAGATAGTATTAAATAATGTGATATTGTATGAGATAGTGTGATATAGTATAATATAGTGTGATATTGTATAATATAGTGTGATATAGTATAATATAGTGTGATATTGTATAATATAGTGTGATATTGTATAATATAGTGTGATATAGTGTGATATTGTATAATATAGTTTGATTTAGTGTAATATAGTGTGATATTGTATAATATAGTGTGATATTGTATAATATAGTGTGATATAGTATAATATAGTGTGATATTGTATAATATAGTGTGATATTGTATAATATAGTGTGATATAGTATAATATAGTGTGATATAGTATAATATAGTGTGATATTGTATAATATAGTGTAATATAGTGTGATATTGTATAATATAGTGTGATATTGTATAATATAGTGTGATATTGTATAATATAGTGTGATATAGTGTAATATAGTGTGGTATTGTATAATATAGTGTAATATAGTGTGATATTGTATAATATAGTGTGATATTGTGTAATATAGTGTGATATAGTGTAATATAGTGTGATATTGTATAATATAGTGTGATATAGTGTAATATAGTGTGATATAGTGTAATATAGTGTGATATAGTATAATATAGTGTGATATTGTATAATATAGTGTGATATAGTGTGATATTGTATAATATAGTGTGAAATAGTGTAATATAGTGTGATATAGTATAATATAGTGTGATATTGTATAATATAGTGTGATATTGTATAATATAGTGTGATATAGTATAATATAGTCTGATATAGTGTGATATTGTATAATATAGTGTAATATAGTGTGATATTGTATAATATAGTGTGATATTGTATAATATAGTGTAATATAGTGTGATATTGTATAATATAGTGTGATATAGTGTAATATAGTGTGGTATTGTATAATATAGTGTGATATAGTGTAATATAGTGTGATATAGTATAAAATAGTGTGATATTGTATGAGATAGTGTGAGATAGTATAATATAGTTTGATATAGTATAATATAGTGTGATTTAGTATAATATAGTGTGATATAGTATAATATAGTGTGATATTGTATAATATAGTGTGATATGATATAATATAGTGTGATATAGTATAATATAGTGTGATATTGTATAATATAGTGTAAAATAGTGTGATATTGTATAATATAGTTTGATATAGTGTAATATAGTGTGATATTGTCTAATATAGTGTGATATAGTATAATATAGTGTGATATAGTATAATATAGTGTGATATTGTATAATATAGTGTGATATTGTATAATATAGTGTGATATAGTGTAATATAGTGTGATATTGTATAATCTAGTGTGATATTGTCTAATATAGTGTAATATTGTCTAATATAGTGTGATATAGTATAATATAGTGTGATATTGTATAATATAGTGTGATATTGTATAATATAGTGTGATATTGTCTAATATAGTGTGATATTGTATAATATAGTGTGATATAGTATAATATAGTGTGATATTGTATAATATAGTGTGATATTGTATAATATAGTGTGATATAGTGTAATATAGTGTGATATTGTATAATATAGTGTGATATTGTATGAGATAGTGTGAGATAGTATTAAATAATGTGATATTGTATGAGATAGTGTGAGATAGTATAATATAGTGTGATATTGTATAATATAGTGTGATATAGTGTGATATTGTATAATATAGTTTGATATAGTGTAATATAGTGTGATATTGTATAATATAGTGTGATATAGTATAATATAGTGTAATATTGTATAATATAGTGTGATATAGTATAATATAGTGTGATATTGTATAATATAGTGTGATATTGTATAATATAGTGTGATATTGTATAATATAGTGTGATATAGTGTAATATAGTGTGATATTGTATAATATAGTGTGATATAGTGTAATATAGTGTGATATTGTATAATATAGTGTGATATTGTATAATATAGTGTGATATTGTATAATATAGTGTGATATAGTGTAATATAGTGTGGTATTGTATAATATAGTGTGATATAGTGTAATATAGTGTGATATTATATAATATAGTGTGATATTGTATAATATAGTTTGATATAGTGTGATATTGTCTAATATAGTGTGATATTGTATAATATAGTGTGATATAGTATAATTTAGTGTGATATTGTATAATATAGTATGATATAGTGTAATATAGTGTGATATTGTATAATATAGTGTGATATAGTGTAATATAGTGTGATATTGTATAATATAGTGTGATATTGTATGAGATAGTGTGAGATAGTATAAAATAGTGTGATATTGTATGAGATAGTGTGATATTGTATAATATAGTGTGCTATTGTTTGAGATAGTGTGATATTGTTTAATATAGTGTGATATAGTATAAAATAGTGTGATATAGTGTAATATAGTGTGATATAGTATAAAATAGTGTGAGATAGTATAATATAGTGTGATATTGTATAATATAGTGTGATATGATATAATATAGTGTGATATAGTATAATATAGTGTGATATAGTATAATATAGTGTGATATTGTATAATATAGTGTGATATTGTATAATATAGTTTGATATAGTGTGATATAGTATAATAGTGTGATATTGTATAATATAGTGTGATATAGTATAATATAGTGTGATATTGTATAATATAGTGTGATATTGTATGAGATAGTGTGAGATAGTATAAAATAGTGTGATATTGTATAATATAGTGTGCTATTGTTTGAAATAGTGTGATATTGTTTAATATAGTGTGATATAGTATAAAATAGTGTGATATAGTGTAATATAGTGTGATATAGTATAAAATAGTGTGATATTGTATGAGATAGTGTGAGATAGTATAATATAGTGTGATATAGTATAATATAGTGTGAGATAGTATAATATAGTGTGAGATAGTATAATATAGTGTGAGATAGTATAATATAGTGTGATATAGTATAATATAGTGTGATATAGTATAATATAGTGTGATATAGTATAATATAGTGTGATATGGTATAATATAGTGTGATATGGTATAATATAGTGTGATATGATATAATATAGTGTGATATAGTATAATATAGTGTGATATTGTATAATATATTGTGATATTGTATAATATAGTGTGATATAGTATAAAATAGTATGATATTGTAATATAGTGTGTTATTGTTTGAGATAGTGTGATATTGTTTAATATAGTGTGATATAGTATAAAATAGTGTGATATAGTGTAATATAGTGTGATATTGTATGAGATAGTGTGAGATAGTATAATATAGTGTGAGATAGTATAATATAGTGTGAGATAGTATAATATAGTGTGAGATAGTATAATATAGTGTGATATAGTATAATATAGTGTGATATTGTATGAGATAGTGTGAGATAGTATTAAATAATGTGATATTGTATGAGATAGTGTGATATAGTATAATATAGTGTGATATAGTATAATATAGTGTGATATTGTATAATATAGTGTGATATAGTATAATATAGTGTGATATTGTATAATATAGTGTGATATAGTGTAATATAGTGTGATATAGTGTAATATAGTGTGATATTGTATAAAATAGTGTGATATAGTATAAAATAGTGTGATATTGTATGATATAGTGTGATATAGTATAAAATAGTATGATATTGTAATATAGTGTGATATTGTATAATATAGTGTGCTATTGTTTGAGATAGTGTGATATTGTATAATATAGTGTGATATAGTATAAAAACATAATTTATGTAAGAACTTACCTGATAAATTCATTTCTTTCATATTAACAAGAGTCCATGAGCTAGTGACGTATGGGATATACATTCCTACCAGGAGGGGCAAAGTTTCCCAAACCTTAAAATGCCTATAAATACACCCCTCACCACACCCACAAATCAGTTTAACGAATAGCCAAGAAGTGGGGTGATAAGAAAAAAAGTGCGAAGCATATAAAATAAGGAATTGGAATAATTGTGCTTTATACAAAAAAATCATAACCACCACAAAAAAGGGTGGGCCTCATGGACTCTTGTTAATATGAAAGAAATGAATTTATCAGGTAAGTTCTTACATAAATTATGTTTTCTTTCATGTAATTAACAAGAGTCCATGAGCTAGTGACGTATGGGATAATGACTACCCAAGATGTGGATCTTTCCACACAAGAGTCACTAGAGAGGGAGGGATAAAATAAAGACAGCCAATTCCTGCTGAAAATAATCCACACCCAAAATAAAGTTTAACAAAAAACATAAGCAGAAGATTCAAACTGAAACCGCTGCCTGAAGAACTTTTCTACCAAAAACTGCTTCAGAAGAAGAAAATACATCAAAATGGTAGAATTTAGTAAAAGTATGCAAAGAGGACCAAGTTGCTGCTTTGCAGATCTGGTCAACCGAAGCTTCATTCCTAAACGCCCAGGAAGTAGATACTGACCTAGTAGAATGAGCTGTAATTCTTTGAGGCGGAATTTTACCCGACTCAACATAGGCAAGATGAATTAAAGATTTCAACCAAGATGCCAAAGAAATGGCAGAAGCTTTCTGGCCTTTCCTAGAACCGGAAAAGATAACAAATAGACTAGAAGTCTTACGGAAAGATTTCGTAGCTTCAACATAATATTTCAAAGCTCTAACAACATCCAAAGAATGCAATGATTTCTCCTTAGAATTCTTAGGATTAGGACATAATGAAGGAACCACAATTTCTCTACTAATGTTGTTGGAATTCACAACTTTAGGTAAAAATTCAAAAGAAGTTCGCAACACCGCCTTATCCTGATGAAAAATCAGAAAAGGAGACTCACACGAAAGAGCAGATAATTCAGAAACTCTTCTAGCAGAAGAGATGGCCAAAAGGAACAAAACTTTCCAAGAAAGTAATTTAATGTCCAATGAATGCATAGGTTCAAACGGAGGAGCTTGAAGAGCTCCCAGAACCAAATTCAAACTCCAAGGAGGAGAAATTGACTTAATGACAGGTTTTATACGAACCAAAGCTTGTACAAAACAATGAATATCAGGAAGAATAGCAATCTTTCTGTGAAAAAGAACAGAAAGAGCGGAGATTTGTCCTTTCAAAGAACTTGCGGACAAACCCTTATCTAAACCATCCTGAAGAAACTGTAAAATTCTCGGTATTCTAAAAGAATGCCAAGAAAAATGATGAGAAAGACACCAAGAAATATAAGTCTTCCAGACTCTATAATATATCTCTCGAGATACAGATTTACGAGCCTGTAACATAGTATTAATCACGGAGTCAGAGAAACCTCTATGACCAAGAATCAAGCGTTCAATCTCCATACCTTTAAATTTAAGGATTTCAGATCCGGATGGAAAAAAGGACCTTGTGACAGAAGGTCTGGTCTTAACGGAAGAGTCCATGGCTGGCAAGATGCCATCCGGACAAGATCCGCATACCAAAACCTGTGAGGCCATGCCGGAGCTATTAGCAGAACAAACGAGCATTCCCTCAGAATCTTGGAGATTACTCTTGGAAGAAGAACTAGAGGCGGAAAGATATAGGCAGGATGATACTTCCAAGGAAGTGATAATGCATCCACTGCCTCCGCCTGAGGATCCCGGGATCTGGACAGATACCTGGGAAGTTTCTTGTTTAGATGAGAGGCCATCAGATCTATCTCTGGAAGCCCCCACAATTGAACAATCTGAAGAAATACCTCTGGGTGAAGAGACCATTCGCCCGGATGCAACGTTTGGCGACTGAGATAATCCGCTTCCCAATTGTCTACACCTGGGATATGAACCGCAGAGATTAGACAGGAGCTGGATTCCGCCCAAACCAAAATTCGAGATACTTCTTTCATAGCCAGAGGACTGTGAGTCCCTCCTTGATGATTGATGTATGCCACAGTTGTGACATTGTCTGTCTGAAAAGAAATGAACGATTCTCTCTTCAGAAGAGGCCAAAACTGAAGAGCTCTGAAAACTGCACGGAGTTCCAAGATATTGATCGGTAATCTCACCTCCTGAGATTCCCAAACTCCTTGTGCCGTCAGAGATCCCCACACAGCTCCCCAACCTGTGAGACTTGCATCTGTTGAAATTACAGTCCAGGTCGGAAGAACAAAAGAAGCCCCCTGAATTAAACGATGGTGATCTGTCCACCACGTTAGAGAGTGCCGAACAATCGGTTTTAAAGATATTAATTGATATATCTTCGTGTAATCCCTGCACCATTGGTTCAGCATACAGAGCTGAAGAGGTCGCATGTGAAAACGAGCAAAGGGGATCGCGTCCGATGCAGCAGTCATAAGACCTAGAATTTCCATGCATAAGGCTACCGAAGGGAATGATTGAGACTGAAGGTTTCGACAGGCTGTAATCAATTTTAGACATCTCTTGTCTGTTAAAGACAAAGTCATGGACACTGAATCTATCTGGAAACCCAGAAAGGTTACCCTTGTTTGAGGAATCAAAGAACTTTTTGGTAAATTGATCCTCCAACCATGATCTTGAAGAAACAACACAAGTCGATTCGTATGAGACTCTGCTAAATGTAAAGACGGAGCAAGTACCAAGATATCGTCCAAATAAGGAAATACCACAATACCCTGTTCTCTGATTACAGACAGAAGGGCACCGAGAATCTTTGTGAAAATTCTTGGAGCTGTAGCAAGGCCAAACGGTAGAGCCACAAATTGGTAATGCTTGTCTAGAAAAGAGAATCTCAGGAACTGATAATGATCTGGATGAATTGGAATATGCAGATATGCATCCTGTAAATCTATTGTGGACATATAATTCCCTTGCTGAACAAAAGGCAATATAGTCCTTACAGTTACCATCTTGAACGTTGGTATCCTTACATAACGATTCAATAATTTTAGATCCAGAACTGGTCTGAAGGAATTCTCCTTCTTTGGTACAATGAAGAGATTTGAATAAAACCCCATCCCCTGTTCCGGAACTGGAACTGGCATAATTACTCCAGCCAACTCTAGATCTGAAACACAATTCAGAAATGCTTGAGCTTTCACTGGATTTACTGGGACATGGGAAAGAAAAAATCTCTTTGCAGGAGGTCTCATCTTGAAACCAATTCTGTACCCTTCTGAAACAATGTTCTGAATCCAAAGATTGTGAACAGAATTGATCCAAATTTCTTTGAAAAAACGTAACCTGCCCCCTACCAGCTGAACTGGAATGAGGGCCGTACCTTCATGTGAACTTAGAAGCAGGCTTTGCCTTTCTAGCAGGCTTGGATTTATTCCAGACTGGAGATGGTTTCCAAACTGAAACTGCTCCTGAGGACGAAGGATCAGGCTTTTGTTCTTTGTTGAAACGAAAGGAACGAAAACGATTGTTAGCCCTGTTTTTACCTTTAGACTTTTTATCCTGTGGTAAAAAAGTTCCTTTCCCACCAGTAACAGTTGAAATAATAGAATCCAACTGAGAACCAAATAATTTGTTTCCCTGGAAAGAAATGGAAAGTAGAGTTGATTTAGAAGCCATATCAGCATTCCAAGTCTTAAGCCATAAAGCTCTTCTGGCTAAGATAGCCAGAGACATAAATCTAACATCAACTCTAATAATATCAAAAATGGCATCACAGATGAAATTATTAGCATGCTGGAGAAGAATAATAATATCATGAGAATCACGATTTGTTACTTGTTGCGCTAGAGTTTCCAACCAAAAAGTTGAAGCTGCAGCAACATCAGCCAATGATATAGCAGGTCTAAGAAGATTACCTGAACATAGATAAGCTTTTCTTAGAAAAGATTCAATTTTTCTATCTAAAGGATCTTTAAACGAGGTACCATCTGACGTAGGAATGGTAGTACGTTTAGCAAGGGTAGAAATAGCCCCATCAACTTTAGGGATTTTGTCCCAAAATTCTAACCTGTCAGGCGGAACAGGATATAATTGCATAAAACGTTTAGAAGGAGTAAATGAATTACCCAATTTATCCCATTCCTTAGCAATTACTGCAGAAATAGCATTAGGAACAGGAAAGACTTCTGGAATAACCGCAGGAGCTTTAAAAACCTTATCCAAACGTATAGAATTAGTATCAAGAGGACTAGAATCCTCTATTTCTAAAGCAATTAGTACTTCTTTAAGTAAAGAGCGAATAAATTCCATCTTAAATAAATATGAAGATTTATCAGCATCAATCTCTGAGACAGAATCCTCTGAACCAGAAGAGTCCAAAGAATCAGAATGATGGTGTTCATTTAAAAATTCATCTGTAGAGAGAGAAGATTTAAAAGACTTTTTACGTTTACTAGAAGGAGAAATAACAGACAAAGCCTTCTTTATGGATTCAGAAACAAAATCTCTTATGTTATCAGGAACATTCTGCACCTTAGATGTTGAGGGAACTGCAACAGGCAATGGTACATCACTAAAGGAAATATTATCTGCTTTAACAAGTTTGTCATGACAATTATTACAAACAACAGCTGGAGGAATAGCTACCAAAAGTTTACAGCAGATACACTTAGCTTTGGTAGATCCAGCAGGCAGTGGTTTTCCTGTAGTATCTTCTGGCTCAGATGCAACGTGAGACATCTTGCAATATGTAAGAGAAAAAACAACATATAAAGCAAAATAGATCAAATTCCTTATAAGACAGTTTCAGGAATGGGAAAAAAAATGCCAAACATCAAGCTTCTAGCAACCAGAAGCAAATGAAAAATGAGACTGAAATAATGTGGAGACAAAAGCGACGCCCATATTTTTTGGCGCCAAATAAGACGCCCACATTATTTGGCGCCTAAATGCTTTTGGCGCCAAAAATGACGCCACATCCGGAACGCCGACATTTTTGGCGCAAAATAACGTCAAAAATGACGCAACTTCCGGCGACACGTATGACGCCGGAAACGGAAAAGAATTTTTGCGCCAAAAAAGTCCGCGCCAAGAATGACACAATAAAATGAAGCATTTTCAGCCCCCGCGAGCCTAACAGCCCACAGGGAAAAAAGTCAAATTTTTGAGGTAAGAAAAAATATGATAATTTAAAGCATAATCCCAAATATGAAACTGACTGTCTGGAAATAAGGAAAGTTGAACATTCTGAGTCAAGGCAAATAAATGTTTGAATACATATATTTAGAACTTTATAAATAAAGTGCCCAACCATAGCTTAGAGTGTCACAGAAAATAAGACTTACTTACCCCAGGACACTCATCTACATGTTTGTAGAAAGCCAAACCAGTACTGAAACGAGAATCAGTAGAGGAAATGGTAAATATAAGAGTATATCGTCGATCTGAAAAGGGAGGTAAGAGATGAATCTCTACGACCGATAACAGAGAACCTTATGAAATAGACCCCGTAGAAGGAGATCACTGCATTCAATAGGCAATACTCTCCTCACATCCCTCTGACATTCACTGCACGCTGAGAGGAAAACCGGGCTCCAACTTGCTGCGGAGCGCATATCAACGTAGAATCTAGCACAAACTTACTTCACCACCTCCCTTGGAGGCAAAGTTTGTAAAACTGATTTGTGGGTGTGGTGAGGGGTGTATTTATAGGCATTTTAAGGTTTGGGAAACTTTGCCCCTCCTGTTAGGAATGTATATCCCATACGTCACTAGCTCATGGACTCTTGTTAATTACATGAAAGAAATAGTGTGATATAGTGTAATATAGTGTGATATAGTATAACATAGTGTGATATTGTATGAGATAGTGTGAGATAGTATAATTTAGTGTGATATAGTATAAAATAGTGTGATATAGTATAAAATAGTGTAATATAGTGTGATATAGTATAAAATAGTGTGATATTGTATGAGATAGTGTGAGATAGTATTAAATAATGTGATATTGTATGAGATAGTGTGAGATAGTATTAAATAATGTGATATTGTATGAGATAGTGTGAGATAGTATAATATAGTGTGATATAGTATAAAATAGTGTGATATTGTATGAGATAGTGTGAGATAGTGTGATATAGTGTGATATAGTATAATATAGTGTGATATAATATAATATAGTGTGATATAATATAATATAGTGTGATATAGTATAATATAGTGTGATATAGTGTAATATAGTGTGATATAGTGTAATATAGTGTGATATAGTATAAAATAGTGTGATATAGTATGAGATAGTGTGAGATAGTATAATATAGTGTGATATAGTATAATATAGTGTGATATAGTGTGATATAGTATAATATAGTGTGATATAGTGTGATATAATATAATATAGTGTGATATAGTATAATATAGTGTGATATAGTATAATATAGTGTGATATTGTATGAGATAGTGTGAGATAGTATTAAATAATGTGATATTGTATGAGATAATGTGAGATAGTATTAAATAATGTGATATTGTATGAGATAGTGTGAGATAGTATAATATAGTGTGATATAGTATAATATAGTGTGATATTTTATAATATAGTGTGATATAGTATAATATAGTGTGATATAGTGTGATATAGTATAATATAGTGTGATATAGTATAATATAGTGTGATATGGTGTAATATAGTGTGATATAGTGTAATATAGTGTGATATAGTGTAATATAGTGTGATATAGTGTAATATAGTGTGATATAGTGTAATATAGTGTGATATAGTGTAATATAGTGTGATATAGTGTAATATAGTGTGATATAATATACTATGGGGTGATATAGGGTTATTTACAACTATCTTGTTCTCTTAGTACTGTATATTAGTACTTACTGAGTCATATGTATACAGGGTGTGTAGTTACTTTGTACTGTATATTAGCAATCACTAAGTAATTACTGACCCATCTGTATACTGGGTGTCTAGTTACCTAGTACTGTATATTAGGAATATTACTCACCCATCTGTATACAGGGTATCTAGTTACCTAGTACTGTATATTAGCAATATTACTCACCTATCTGTATACAGGGTGTCTAGTTACCTAGTACTGTATATTAGGAATATTACTCACCCATCTGTATACAGGGTATCTAGTTACCTAGTACTGTATATTAGGAATATTACTCACCCATCTGTATACAGGGTATCTAGTTACCTAGTACTGTATATTAGCAATATTACTCACCCATCTGTATACAAGGTATCTAGTTACCTAGTACTGTATATTAGCAATTACTAAGTTATTACTGACCCATCTTTATACAGGGTGTCTAGTTATATAGTACTGTTTATTAGTAATTACTGACCCATCTGTATACAGGGTGTCTGGTTAACTAATACTGTATATTAGCAATCACTAAGTAATTACTCACCTATCTGTATACAGGGTATCTAGTTACCTAGTACTGTATATTAGCAATATTACTCACCCATCTGTATACAAGGTATCTAGTTACCTAGTACTGTATATTAGCAATTACTAAGTTATTACTGACCCATCTTTATACAGGGTGTCTAGTTATATAGTACTGTTTATTAGTAATTACTGACCCATCTGTATACAGGGTGTCTGGTTAACTAATACTGTATATTAGCAATCACTAAGTAATTACTGACCCATCTGTATACAGGGTGTCTGGTTACCTAGTACTGTATATTAGCAATCACTAAGTAATTACTCACCTATCTGTATACAGGGTATCTAGTTACCCAGTACTGTATATTAGCAATCACTAAGTAATTACTCACCCATCTGTATACAAGGTATCTAGTTACCTAGTACTGTATATTAGCAATTACTAAGTTATTACTGACCCATCTTTATACAGGGTGTCTAGTTATATAGTACTGTTTATTAGTAATTACTGACCCATCTGTATACAGGGTGTCTGGTTAACTAATACTGTATATTAGCAATCACTAAGTAATTACTCACCTATCTGTATACAGGGTATCTAGTTACCTAGTACTGTATATTAGCAATTACTAAGTCATTACTGACCCTTCTTTATACAGGGTGTCTGGTTACCTAGTACTGTATATTAGCAATATTACTCACCTATCTGTATACAGGGTATCTAGTTACCTAGTACTGTATATTAGCAATATTACTCACCTATCTGTATACAGGGTATCTAGTTACCTAGTACTGTATATTAGCAATATTATTCACCCATCTGTATACAGGGTATCTAGTTACCTAGTACTGTATATTAGCAATATTACTCACCCATCTGTATAGAGGATATCTAGTTACCTAGTACTGTATATTAGCAATATTACTCACCCATCTGTATACAGGGTATCTAGTTACCTAGTACTGTATATTAGCAAGATAACTGACCACTTCTCCTTCCTCCCCAGAGGTGCTGTCATCGTCCGGGGTTCAGCTGGAGACGTTTCACACATCAGAAGGATTCAGCATTGCTGGCATCTCAGCGCCTCTGTCGGACGTCTCTCTCCTGGGTCCCTGTGTGCAACTCACCCTCTAACCGCCCCAGGACCCACAAACTGTCTGTGTCAACTAGTTTGTAATTAGCCATTAAACTGCTGCAAATGAACCTCTGTATTGTGTCTGACTGTATATATAGGTACATACTTAAGCGATATACTTTAGCCATTAAGCACTTACAGAGCCAAAGCTCCGCAAATCTGCAATACATTTTATAGCGTTTCAAACTATCAGGTTGTCAGCACATATTGCATTGTTTTGTAGCCCAGCAACACACCTCTTTATCTTGTCTCCTCTTCTGTGGCTATTGACAGATATTCGCTTCTGCTCAGATCATTTAAGTGTTGCAGGGTCAATGGTCTGAAGTCCCTTTTCACTTTTTTGAGTGTATGGAAAAAGCATAAATTTCAGAATTAAACTAGAGGGAAAGAACAGGTAAGATAAAGAATGAAAATAGACTACAATTGTATGGGGGTTTTAATAAATACTCTGATATATTTTATTTGGAATACAGTTTTGTGTACATTATGTCCTTGTCAGACCCCCAGTGGCACCTGCTGATCAGAAGGGGACAAGTGGGGAGAACAGAATACATAAATATGTTGTGTTAGTGTAATATGCACCTGAATGACTGGACATGACAGGTATCAATAGCTAGTCCTACTAATAAATCATACCTCATGCTCAGGATTGTCTAGCACTGAGTATGTCTGGCACACTAATATGTTGTACGTGTACCCAGGTACAGTATGATGGTATCTAGTAACAGTATATGGGTACCTAGTAACAGTGTACGGGTATCTAGTAACATTATATGGGTACCTAGTAACAGTATAGGGGTACCTAGTAACAGTATAGGTAGGGTTGCCACCCGTCCTTTAAAATACAGAACACTTATAAATTACACATGCTGCAGGGTGTGCAGGGAGGAATTTGAATAGTGTTGTCTAGAAACACAATACATGTTCCTCCCTGCACACCCTGCAGTATGTGTAACTCATAAGTGTCCAGGAAAACATGGCTGAGGTGGCAACCCTAAGTATAGGGGTACCTTGTAACAGTGTATGTGTACCTAGTAACAGTATAGGGGTACCTAGTAACAGTATAGGGGTACCTAGTAACAGTATAGAGGTACCTAGTAACAGTATAGGGGTACCTAGTAACAGTATAGGGGTACCTAGTAACAGTATAGGGGTACCTAGTAACAGTGTACGTGTACCTAGTAACAGTTTACGTGTATCTAGTAACAGTATAGGGGTACCTAGTAACAGTATAGGGGTACCTAGTAACAGTATAGGGGTACCTTGTAACAGTATAGGGGTACCTTGTAACAGTATAGGGGTACCTTGTAACAGTATAGGGGTACCTAGTAACAGTATAGGGGTACCTAGTAACAGTATAGGGGTACCTAGTAACAGTATAGGGATACCTAGTAACAGTATACTGGTACCTAGTAACAGTATACTGGTACCTAGTAACAGTGTACGGGTACCTAGTAACCGTGTACGTGTACCTAGTAACAGTATTTGTGTACCTAGTAACAGTATTTGTGTACCTAGTAACAGTATTTGTGTACCTAGTAACGGTATATGTGTACCTAGTAATGGTATATGTGTACCTAGTAATAGTATACGTGCACCTAGTAACAGTATATGTGTACCTAAACAGTGTAACAGTGTAGGTGTACCTAGTAACCGTGTATGTGAACCTAGTAACAGTATATGTACACCTAACCAGATACAGTGTACATGTACCTAGTAACAGTATACGTGTACCTAGTAACAGTGTAGGTGTACCTAGTAACAGTGTAGGTGTACCTAGTAACAGTTTACGTGTATCTAGTAACAGTATAGGGGTACCTAGTAACAGTATAGGGGTACCTAGTAACAGTATAGGGGTACCTAGTAACAGTATAGGGGTACCTAGTAACAGTATAGGGGTACCTAGTAACAATATAGGGATACCTAGTAACAGTATACTGGTACCTAGTAACAGTGTACGTGTACCTAGTAACAGTATATGTGTACCTAGTAACGGTATATGTGTACCTCGTAATAGTATACGTGCACCTAGTAACAGTATATGTGTACCTAAACAGTGTAACAGTGTAGGTGTACCTAGTAACCGTGTATGTGAACCTAGTAACAGTATATGTACACCTAACCAGATACAGTGTACATGTACCTAGTAACAGTATACGTGTACCTAGTAACAGTGTAGGTGTACCTAGTAACAGTACATAACAACTAGCTAAACTAATTGTAAAAAAGGTGCACAATTAAGTATAGAAGGATTAGCTCCACGATATGAAGTATCTGTTAACTCAGCAAAAACTGATTGACATTTGTAGAAAAATATTATTCCATTATTATTCTATTTCATTCACACATTACTGTCTTTATTAGAAAATTCTAAGTTACAACCAGGAATAATCAATCATGCAATAGCTTAAGCTAAATTTTAAAAACACTTAAAGGCTGCAGTAATTAGTAATGGTATACCAGTAAGCTAATATTTGACCATGGTAAGCAGGTTAAAATAAACAACAAGGAGAGACGGAGCTACTCCTGTCGGACCTCTGATGCGCGTTTCACAAAGAATGCTCCCTCTGAGTAAGCGTTCTTTGTGAAACGCGCGTCAGGGGTCCGACAGGAGTAGCTCCGTCTCTCCTTGTTTATTTTAATCTGCTTACCATGGTCAAATATTAGATTACTGGTATACCATTACTAATTACTTCAGCCTTACAGTTACATCCTAATTATAACTATAAGATTAATTTAGCCCTCGGATTGTAAGGGCTTAGTTTATTCAATGTAATTTCTAACTGTTGGCTGATAGTTATTATTCATGAATATTTTTGCAGTAACTTACCTGGTTTAAGTGTTTTTAAAATTTAGCTTAAGCTATTGCATGATTGATTATTCCTGGTTGTAACTTAGAATTTTCTAATAAAGACAGTTATGTGTGAATGAAATGGAACAATAATGTAATAATATTTTTCTACAAATTTCAATCAGTTTTTGCTGAGTTAACAGATACTTCATACGGTGGAGCTAATCATTCTATACTTAATTGTGCATATTGATATGATGACCTATGCCATATACCCCCACCCCCTCATGGTTCTTCCACCATGGCTTGCAAAAGGTACTACTGGGCCATTCCAGTGTACCTAGTAACTGTGTATGTGCAACTAGTAACAGTATGTGTGCACCTAGTAACCGTGTACCTAGTAACAGTATATGTTAGTAACTGTGTACGTGTACCTAGAAACAGTATACGTGTGCCTAGAAACAGTGTACGTGTACCTAGTAACAGTATATGTTAGTAACTGTGTACGTGTACCTAGTAACTGTGTACGTGTACCTAGTAACTGTGTATGTGTACCTAGAAACAGTGTACGTGTACCTAGTAACAGTGTACGTGTACCTAGTAACGGTATATGTGTACCTAGTAACAGTATATGTGTACCTAGTAACGGTATATGTGTACCTAGTAATAGTGTAAGTGTACCTAGTAACAGTATACGTGTACCTAGTAACAGTGTACGTGTACCTAGTAATTTAAAAAGAATGATTATGGACTCTAGAAAAAGACCATAAAATTCAAAACACAGGCGCTAAAGCAGCTTAAAATAGAAAATATATAAAAAATGGTTTGTGAGCATATAACGCAATCTATATATGCAAATAATGACACCCAGTGCGGATTGAATCAACAAAAGAAGTGTGAACAATAGAAATATATAAAATATATATATATTTAATTACGTAAGTGACAAAATAGAATAAAATGATTTGCACACATAAAAGCGCTGATCAGGCCCAATATTGAAGTGTAGTATACATATTAGCAACAATATAATACAAAAAATGAAACAATGTGAAAAGTTTAATCAATTTCCAGTTGAGATTCGATGTGATGATTTTTTTCAGTCAGCCCAGATTTTGAAGGAGGATTTAGATCTTCAATAAGAGCTGGAACGAGATGAGGAAGACCAATAAAACGACAGAAAAGGCAACAAAATATGGTTTTCACTTCTACTTACACCGGAGATCGGTGGTTGAATCTTATATGTTCCTTTCAGTAGCGTGAGGCTCCAAACCGCAGTGGGCAGCGACAATCAATCCAGCGGAAAATATGCAAACACCTTTGCACAGGTAACTGGAAAACTGCACCTACGGAGGCCGGAGAGAGACCAGAACAGAGCAACGCGTTTCAACCCGTAAGCAGGGTCTTTTTCAAGCTCCCAACAGATAGATAAGAGTGTTTTATGTAGCCGATACAATTAGGCTATTGGTTAATTTACGTCAGTGGGCGTATGTCAAGATATTTTGCCAGCCGTAGTGTTTGTGTATCACAGTTCACTCGATGCTCTAACATATACTATATTGTGCCAAAAAACAACTCCATGTGTACATATATGCCTCTATTTAAGATGCACAACTCTGGTTGTATCCAATCCGCACGGAGGTCTCTCTGACCATATATAAAAAACATTATGCTCGATGCAAAAAAACTACCTATAAAAATCAGCTCCAAATATAAAATGTAATTTATGCAAAAAAAAATTGTAATTAAAAATGTATGTGGAGATATACATATATAAGATATACAAATCTGTAAAAATAAGAAATATATAAAAAAATGTATAAAAAATATATATAAAAAATAATAATACGCTCATAGTATAAATTTGAATGGTTTAAGGAAAATATAAAAGTATATAGAAATATATATATATGTATTATATATATATTAGTGACAATCAAAAAGGTATATTACGAGGAAGGACAGCAGATGACCCTAGAAGGATACATTGAAAGTTTAAAGTTAAAAATTGAAAAATGTATATATAAGCTAGATATGTAGATAGAATAGGAGGTCAATCTTTTAGAAAGCAACCAATGTCGAAGTCGACATTCAGACCTAGTGGTTGTAACGTTTTTAGATCAAAGATCCATTTACTTTCTCTTTTTAAAAGATCATTAATTATATTTCCTCCTCTCCATTTCTTTTTGACTTTTTCTATTCCGAGATAGGAGAAATAGTTTAAATTCCCATTGTTACACAACCCAAAGTGTTTGGCAATTGGTAGGTCTTTATTTCTTTTTAGTGTAAAATTTTCTATAGACCACATATGTTCTCTGATACGCGTACGTAGGGGTCTGGAGGTCTCTCCTGTATATTGTAGACCACATTTACACTGAATGATGTAAATAATATTGCTATCCGAGCATCTAATGAGATCTTTTATCTTGTATGATTTTCCTGTTACATTTGATTTAAATTCTCTACATTTAGTTGAGTGTTCACAAGACTTACAGGTTAAGCAGGGATAAAAGCCTAAAAGGCTTTTGCCCTTTATGTCTAATTGGTTAGCACTGTTCACAGGACTATTATTATTATGTGTTGGTGCCAAAATAGTCTTAAGATTTTTCACTTTTTTATACACTACTTGTGGTCTTGGTGGAAGACCAGGACCTAGTATTTCGTCATTTTTAAGTAACTTCCAATGTTTGTTCAAAATCTTCTCTAGTAAATATTTATTTTGACTATAATTTGTAATGAAGGGAATGAATATCTGCTCGTTCCCTTCCCTATCTTTGTTAACGGTGTGTATAGTTTGTTTTGGTTTGGCGATTAGTAAGGAATTTCTGTCGACTGATCGAACCTCATTGAGAGTTTTATCTATCTTGCTTTCTCTATACCCTCTCTCTATAAATTTGTTTTATCAAACGACTGATTTTCAAAGTCTGTCAGGTTTGTACAATTTTTACGAATCCTCAGAAATTGCCCTTTGGGGATATTGTCCAACCATTTTTTATGGTGACAACTAGTATAATGGATGTAACTATTCGCATCAACCTTTTTAAAAAAGGTCCGAGCATTTAATTCATTGTCATTAACAAAAATTTCTAAATCAAGAAAGTTGATAGTGGTTTAATAGTTTCCCTTTTTTGCGTAGTTAACCCTTTTTTCTTTTTGTCTTTATTTTTACCAACTCTCACTTTTTAGGATTCACTGCTGCAGAAACCATGACTGATTCCAATCTATTAAAATATAGGGAGGATATCTATAAAGGTATTTATGAGATTTTTTCTGGGGGACAGCCGGTAACCCTTGAAAGTTCTGGTGGTTTATTTAAACTTATGAAAGAATTGGAGGACAAACTTTTATCTGAATTAAAACATAGAATTGAGTTTATTTTCATTGAAAAATATATAGAACAAAAAAGAGTACCACGTGGTCTTAGAATCAAGAAAGAATGTGCTTTTAAAGTAGATGATATTAATTTAAAAAAAAAAGTGGAACGAAATTTTAGAAGAAGCTTCTTTTAACTTACTTAGATTAATCAAGGATCATAGAAATGGAATGCTGACTAAATTAGAACAGGAAATCAAAGACTTAGAAGTCCAATTAAAAATTTATGAAAATAGCACAGAATATATTGATTTAGAAAGAGATATTAAGAAAACTATCAATAATACTAAAGAAGATATTTTGAAAGTAAAGGTTAAAAAATTTGAAAGAGATAGAGAAGATTATCTATCGCATATCAAAAACCCAAATTGGGATAATTATATTTCACATAGATGGAGAAGTGATGTGAAAACATCAAATGAGGAAAGTACAGGAGACATTTCTAATACACATATGTCATATACACCTAGGAGAAATAATAGACATCAGGGGATCTCTTACACCAATAGGGCCCACATTAACAATCCTACCTATAGAGAGATTGATAGAGAAAATCATTTTAGGCCAGTCCAAAGACAATTAGAAAAAGATA
The DNA here is from genome assembly GCF_027579735.1 of Bombina bombina. NCBI lineage: Eukaryota > Metazoa > Chordata > Amphibia > Anura > Bombinatoridae > Bombina > Bombina bombina. Next base: position 10,967,809 of record NC_069509.1, on the reverse strand, counting down.
AAAATAATTATTTCCAAAACACCAATAGAAGACAGGCTGTGGACAATAAGCATGATTCTGACCACTTTAGAACTCGAGATAGGTCAGATCCACATAACCAACATATTACTAGAGATGAAAAGTATTTAAATGTATCCACTTCAAATAGTCATGCACAATCTCACTCTTTCCCTAGAAGACAAAATGCCCAGAATATTGAGTACAGAAACTCTAATGTTTCAACCAGAAATTATGAACATACACACCAATATAATAGACATTCAGACTATGACCTAAGATTGTCAAATAGATTCTCTCCGTTGTCCAATCATGTAGACACTGACTATAGAAGATCTGACTCATATAACGGATCTCCACAAGTTTTGGGGAACCGTTTTTTAGGCCACGGCTCAAGTACCCAACCAAGCCCATTACCACAAAGAATGGTAAGAAAAAGAAGGGCTTCAGAAAGCGAGGCAACAGGGGAGGACTTAGGCGAAATAAAAAAGTCAAGGGTTTAACTAATATAGAAACTGAAAAGAACCCAAATATAGGCATTTTCAATCTTAGCAAAGAACCTTTAAGTGAAAAACATGAGGAAATTTTAAGTAAAGGATTGTCTTTTGCTCCAACTAGCAATCTAAATAGATTTAATACGTTTGTGGATGCTCACAAATTTGTACGAAAATTAACAGTAAAAAAAATGGTTTATGAGATCTAGTGCTGAGAAAGCAGCCTCTAACTGTTTGATATCTGATAAATTTATTCATACCAACCTAAAAGAGAAATCTAAATTTTACCCAAAAAATGAAAAGGGACCCATCATTGAATCTTTTGAAAAACTGATACTCAGGGACATTGAAAATTTATCTGAAAAAAAACTTAAAAATGCTCATAATAATACAACTAAAAAGCAACTAAAAGTAATAAAAGAATTGGAGGAAAATAAAAACATCACGATCAAGCCCGCCGACAAGGGCGGCGGGATTGTGGTTATGGATAGTTGCAATTATCAAAAAATGTGTAATAATATAGTCACAGATGAATCGACTTATAAAAAGCTAAAGTTTGATCCCACAGAGAAATACAAATCCAGTTTAACATCCATTCTTAATAAAGCTAAAGAGGAAGGAATCCTAAATGTAAAAGAACGTGAATACCTTCTTCCTAAGTTTCCAAGAATTTCTCTGTTATATTGTTTGCCCAAGATACATAAGAGCATGATAGATCCCCCAGGCAGGCCAATTATTTCAGGCATAGGCTCTCTAACAGCCAATTTATCTGAATATTTGGATGTTTTCTTGCAAAAATATGTAAAACTTCTTCCATCCTTTCTAAAGGATTCAACAGACGTATTGAATCTTATTAGGGATATACCATGGCAGGATGACTATTTGTTGGCATCCTGTGATGTTGCATCTCTATATACGTGTATCAATCATAAAGATGGACTTAAAGCTATTAATTTTTACTTAGAACAAGATATATCTATGAATTATGAACAGAAGACTTTCATTTTAGAAGCCATTGAGTTTATTTTGACACACAATTTCTTTTTCTATGAAGGATATTTTTATAATCAAGAGAGAGGTACAGCGATGGGCACCAGGTTTGCCCCAAGTTATGCCAATTTATTTATGGGGTATTGGGAACATCACTTTTTATCAAATTACCCACTTGGGGCAAGCCTGGTGTCCTTCAAGAGATATATTGACGATATTTTAATTATTTGGCGAGGAGACTGTCCATCACTAGATAAATTTGTTGAAGATATGAACACCAATGAAATTAATCTCAAATTTACCCATACACGTGATAAAACCACTATCAACTTTCTTGATTTAGAAATTTTTGTTAATGACAATGAATTAAATGCTCGGACCTTTTTTAAAAAGGTTGATGCGAATAGTTACATCCATTATACTAGTTGTCACCATAAAAAATGGTTGGACAATATCCCCAAAGGGCAATTTCTGAGGATTCGTAAAAATTGTACAAACCTGACAGACTTTGAAAATCAGTCAAGTTTGATAAAACAAAAATTTATAGAGAGAGGGTATAGAGAAAGCGAGATAGATAAAACTCTCAATGAGGTTCGATCAGTCGACAGAAATTCCTTACTAATCGCCAAACCAAAACAAACTATACACACCGTTAACAAAGATAGGGAAGGGAACGAGCAGATATTCATTCCCTTCATTACAAATTATAGTCAAAATAAATATTTACTAGAGAAGATTTTGAACAAACATTGGAAGTTACTTAAAAATGACGAAATACTAGGTCCTGGTCTTCCACCAAGACCACAAGTAGTGTATAAAAAAGTGAAAAATCTTAAGACTATTTTGGCACCAACACATAATAATAATAGTCCTGTGAACAGTGCTAACCAATTAGACATAAAGGGCAAAAGCCTTTTAGGCTTTTATTCCTGCTTAACCTGTAAGTCTTGTGAACACTCAACTAAATGTAGAGAATTTAAATCAAATGTAACAGGAAAATCATACAAGATAAAAGATCTCATTAGATGCTCGGATAGCAATATTATTTACATCATTCAGTGCAAATGTGGTCTACAATATACAGGAGAGACCTCCAGACCCCTACGTACGCGTATCAGAGAACATATGTGGTCTATAGAAAATTTTACACTAAAAAGAAATAAAGACCTACCAATTGCCAAACACTTTGGGTTGTGTAACAATGGGAATTTAAACTATTTCTCCTATCTCGGAATAGAAAAAGTCAAAAAGAAATGGAGAGGAGGAAATATAATTAATGATCTTTTAAAAAGAGAAAGTAAATGGATCTTTGATCTAAAAACGTTACAACCACTAGGTCTGAATGTCGACTTCGACATTGGTTGCTTTATAAAAGATTGACCTCCTATTCTATCTATATATCTAGCTTATATATACATTTTTCAATTTTTAACTTTAAACTTTCAATGTATCCTTCTAGGGTCATCTGCTGTCCTTCCTCGTAATATACCTTTTTGATTGTCACTAATATATATATAATACATATATATATATTTTTTTCTATATACTTTTATATTTTCCTTAAACCATTCAAATTTATACTATGAGCTTATTATTATTATTTTTTATATATATTTTTTATACATTTTTTTTATATATTTCTTATTTTTACAGATTTGTATATCTATATATGTATATCTCCACATACATTTTTAATTACAATTTTTTTTTGCATAAATTACATTTTATATTTGGAGCTGATTTTTATAAGTAGTTTTTTTGCATCGAGCATAATGTTTTTTATATATGGTCAGAGAGACCTCCGTGCGGATTGGATACAACCAGAGTTGTGCATCTTAAATAGAGGCATATATGTACACATGGAGTTGTTTTTTGGCACAATATAGTATATGTTAGAGCATCGAGTGAACTGTGATACACAAACACTACGGCTGGCAAAATATCTTGACATACGCCCACTGACGTAAATTAACCAATAGCCTAATTGTATCGGCTACATAAAACACTCTTATCTATCTGTTGGGAGCTTGAAAAAGACCCTGCTCACGGGTTGAAACGCGTTGCTCTGTTCTGTTCTGTTCTTGTCTCTCTCCGGCCTCCGTAGGTGCAGTTTTCCAGTTACCTGTGCAAAGGTGTTTGCATATTTTCCACTGGATTGATTGTCGCTGCCCACTGCGGTTTGGAGCCTCACGCTACTGAAAGGAACATATAGGATTCAACTACCGATCTCTGGTGTAAGTAGAAGTGAAAACCATATTTTTGTTGCCTTTTCTGTCGTTTTATTGGTCTTCCTCATCTTGTTCCAGCTCTTATTGAAGATCTAAATCCTCCTTCAAAATCTGGGCTGACTGAAAAAAATCATCACATCGAATCTCAACTGGAAATTGATTAAACTTTTCACATTGTTTCATTTTTTGTATTATATTGTTGCTAATATGTATACTACACTTCAATATTGCGCCTGATCAGCGCTTTTATGTGTGCAAATCATTTTATTCTATTTTGTCACTTATGTAATTAAATATATATATATTTTATATATTTCTATTGTTCACACTTCTTTTGTTGATTCAATCCGCACTGGGTGTCATTATTTACATATATAGATTGCGTTATATGCTCACAAACCATTTTTTATATATTTTCTATTTTAAGCTGCTTTAGCGCCTGTGTTTTGAATTTTATGGTCTCTTTCTAGAGTCCATAATCATTCTTTTTAAATCACTATATCAATTGAGGTTGGGAGTTTCCTCTTTATCACCACAGGTTTAATAGTTTCCCTTTTTTGCGCAGTTAACCCTTTTGTCTTTACGTGTACCTAGTAACAGTATATGTTAGTAACTGTGTACGTGTACCTAGTAACAGTATACGTTTACCTAGTAACAGTGTACGTGTACCTAGTAACAGTATATGTGCACCAAGAAACAGCATACGTTTACCCAGAAATAGTACCCGGCAACTGATCGCACACAGGGGGTCACACTGACGCTTGGGGTAACAGGGTGCTAGCAACAATGCGGAGAACCAGACCGCCAAAACTTGAGAAGCACAAAAAGTAAATGCTGCCCTTGTGAAGCTCAAAATCTTCAGATTTACTCAACGATATGGAACAAACATACTCGGAAAGGGACCTGACGTTCATCTTACGCGTTTCACGCTACATAGAGCGCTTAGTCATAGATTATGACTTTTTGTGCTACCTAGAAACACTGTACCTAGTAACAGTATATGTGTATGACGACAACGCCGCAGCGCTTAGGGCTGATCCAAAATATGGATTCCACTGGTCCCGGGCACCTTCATTCTGAGACAATGTAGTGTCCCGGAATAAGCAGTTAGTGACACAGCCGCGGATTGACCAGGGCGGCTTCCCGCAGGCGCAGCAGATTCAGGCACGTGACCACACGTCCCAGGCACCAGTATGAGGGAGGTAAGCGGGATATGATGACCTATGTCATATAACCTTGCTCCTTCATGGTTCTGCCGCCACGGCTTGCAAAGGTACTACTGATCCGGTCCAGCGGTAACCGGGAGGTGGCGAGGCACAGCAGCAGACACTGAGCAAGGAATGCAGGAGCCGTTGGTAAGTGTGGTCCTTGGGAACTGGCTTAGGTGAATTGGATAATGTCTTTGTGTCAACGATATCAATGGAAATTCCCCAGATATACCCTGTGTGTTTATGAATATTGACCCCAGTTATATCCCGCACCCAATAATATTCTACTGAGAAATACCTCAGGTTTACGAATATGTCAAGGAAAACTAGCATTTACCTTTTATTTACTACCAGATACCCCATGTGCCAGAAAAATAATCTTGTATCTGAGAAATTCTTAGATGTGCCCTAAATTTCCAAGAAAAAAAATATTTTTACCTTATTAATACCTGAGCTGAGAACTACCCCAGTTATACTCATTTCCCATTAAATAAGAAATACTCATGTACCAGTGAAATACCCACAAGTAAACCCCATGCACAGGAAAATAACCCTATACCACCCCCAAAAAAATCTATAAGATTTACCCCTGTATCCTGGCTTATTGCCAGTTTACCTTCAGAACCCAGTGACTAGGAACATACCCCCATATCTGTGATAGAATCCCTGGCCTGGGGAAATGCCCATGTACCTGGGGTATAATCCATTTTTATTTTGGTTATTTGTAGTGTGCCAATGTATTCTGTAACTCTATACCTGGGTACATTAAGTAAAGATAAAATCATGAAACTTAGCGCGGAAGTCAAACAATATGAATTAAAAGAATATTTTCAAAAATCTTATAATAAGGCTAAGGGTGGGGTGGAGAAATTTGCCAGATTTATCTCTGAGAAGAAAGAAAGAAAAATTAATAGAGATCTAAATGATTTCTCGGAGAATAAAGTGCATCTATGGGGTCAAAATAGAACAGTGGGAGTGGATTGAGACTATTCTGATAAAAGCAGGGATACAACCGATGCAGAAGGGTCTGATGGTGACACTCTCCCAAAACCCATTTTAAGAATCAGAATTCAACCACACGTTAGCAAAGACAAGGACAATCTCCCTTTAGGAGGAGAAAACGGAGGGGCAGGGGGACACAGACCAAGAACAAGGAGACAAGTACACTTCCATCAGAAAGCCCAACATAAAAAACAAGTGACAATAGTCTTAATATTATTAATCTTTCTGACCTAACATTGACAGACTCACAGATCTCAGTACTTAGAAAGGCCTTTCTTTTGTACCCACCACTTCATTTGACAAGGTCGAGACCATTAAAGATGCACATCTATTCGCTAGAAAAATACTGCTTAAGAAATATTTTTCATGTAGTTCAGAGGTTGGCATACTGGATAAGGATGATCTAGTGACAATTGATGATTTAATCACTCTGCTAGAGGAATCTGAACCCTCTAATATATGTTATCAGGACAATAGTTGGCAAACAATTTTAAAAGCAAAATCACACTTTGTGCCTCCTAATAATGTGTCACACAATTCCCTTACTTTTCTAAATCTGGTGTGCAATATCATCTTATCTATAAACAAACAAACAAAGGGTATTCAGCGCTTCCCAAGTCAGATAAGTATAAAAGTCTTAGTCAAGCAATGGACAATGTATAAAGCGTGATGTTCTGGGGATAATGGTTCAAGCAATGAAACGAGATACAACAAGCACAGTATAATGGCACAGTACCGTGTGTATGGATGGTCCCCAGAGATCAGTCTGTGTCCAAGAAGCTGAAAAGTCAGTATATTGCTACCGCGTGTGTGTAAACTCCTTGGAGTAGGGTAGTCTCTCCTCACCTCAGTGTAGTGTGGTAGAAAAAAAAACAGTATATCTCCGTTAATGATGATTTTATGTAAAATCCTTAGTAGCGTGTCGTGCTTGGAGTGCAGATACCGGGAGCAGCTGCTGATTATGGGAAACTTCCGTGTCAAAGGATCCAAGGTGAATAAAGCTGAAAGAAACAAACACTGCGCATCCCTTCTAAGAGTAAAAGTTTTAATAGGCAAATACAGCGCTTGTTAAAATAACACAAGATATAAAAGATGATCTGGCATTCAAAATATACAACCAGCTGCTCTGAGCCGTGCCGTCCAGCGGATTATCAGCAAGATAGGGAGATAGTTGGTAACAGCCGCAAACGAGATCTGCGCCAAAATCACTCGTGGGCTCTCTTGAGAAAGTCCTAACGTTATAGGACGAAACATGTTGAGGTCATCAACGCTCTGACGTCACGCACGTACCCGTATTATCCTAGCCTGACAGGAGAGCCCACGAGTGATTTTGGCGCAGATCTCGTTTGCGGCTGTTACCAACTATCTCCCTATCTTGCTGATAATCCGCTGGACGGCACGGCTCAGAGCAGCTGGTTGTATATTTTGAATGCCAGATCATCTTTTATATCTTGTGTTATTTTAACAAGCGCTGTATTTGCCTATTAAAACTTTTACTCTTAGAAGGGATGCGCAGTGTTTGTTTCTTTCAGCTCCATCATCTTATCTATGCCTAATAAAAGTACAATCCCAGAGGATAACTTAACGAAATCAGAGAGGGATGCAATGAAAGAGCTGGCTGTTATGTCTAATGTTCAGATAAAAAATAGTGACAAAGCAGGAAATATAGGGGGGCGTGTCCAAACAGCGACCAAGATGCCGCTATCTAATCCTGGCTGAACGAAGGAGCTGCTAAAACCATTGTTTATCACTACGCACTAAGCCTTTCACCAACGATGTGAAGCTCATCTATATATGTGGAGCTGCCTTAAACAAGTTTTAGATCAAATTTCAGCCAAGCAGATCGAATTAGAGGAGGTACGCAACGGAGGCCTAGCAACGGCCTGGACCTTCATCTACCCCCCCCCCACTATTCTATTCTGACAAGTCAGATTATCCAGCCATTTGAGCTGGAGTAAACATCATACTGCGATTCTTGGATACTTGAGCTTATTAATATCCCTCTCAATATTTACAGAAATCTTTTGCTGAATTCCGTTCCTCACACCATGGAAGACATTACGATAATAATATGGGCTCTTTTTGAGGATTTTGAACTGGCACTACTACAAAGCCTAGACCGCCTAATGCAGATAGCCCAGCCTATGAAGGTGCAAAGCCCAGATACTACAATGTCAACCCTAAATGTGCAGGTGTCAAGGGCTTAAAGGGACACTGAACCCAAATTTTTTCTTTTGTGATTCAGATAGAGCATGGAATTATAAGCAACTTTCTAACTTACTCCTATTATCAAATTTTCTTTATTCTCTTGATATCTTTAGTTGAAATGCAAGAATGTAAGTTTAGATGCCGTCCCATTTTTGATGAACAATCTGGGTTGTCGTTGCTGATTGATGGATAAATTCATCCACAAATAAAGTGCTGTCCAGAGGTCTGAACCAAAAAGAAAAGCTTAGATGCCTTCTTTTTCAAATAAAGATAGCAAGAGAACGAAGAAAAATTGATAATAGGAGTAAATTAGAAAGTTGCTTAAAATTGCATGTTCTATCTGAATCAAGAGATAAAAAGTTTGGGTTCAGTGTCCCTTTAAACATCCTGAATCAGTATGTGCTGACTTGGCCTCATGGGAAGCGGCCGATCTCGTGGGGTGGATGGCAGTGCATTTCACTAACAAACTTGAAGATTCGGATATTATTCAGGGCACCTCTCGAGATAGCTCAGGATATAGTTCTACTACGATGAAGGCAGAAGTGAGAGATTCTAACTGGCAACACAGACAACTGGATGGTTGGATGACCGCTACAGCAAGGACTGTTCAGTGCTTACCCGAAATAGAGAGATGCGACATATCAGAAAGCCTACCTCCAGGAGACAGAGAAGATATTCCTAAGGGGTCCAATAATACTCCAGGATGTCCCTTGGGGACTAGAAGTCTGGAACACCGACATCGATAGGGCTACATCACAAATTTCAAGGGTCTCGTATATAGCCCCAATATGGCAAGAGTTCCTGAGCTCCGGTATAGGGTAGGATATTATGCTGCACCAATTTTCGAAGGGACTGCATTAATCTGTTAATAGGGCACCCCACATGAACATTTGGACAATTCTATTCACTAATTGGAACTGTCTGAGCGGACATTAAGATTTGAAGCCAGACTTCATGCTAACTACAAGACCAACTGCTGCCTAGATTAGAGCTAATTCCCATCTATAGTTTTCTATTAAAATGGTTGTGAATTTTGTACTAATTACGTCTCAAATGCCTATAGCTTAGTATCGTTTGTAAGCTTTAATTGAAATGTATGAATGCAATGCTTTACCAGGGTCGTATTTCAGGCAACGGGAACTAATTATCCCCTTTAAATCCGGGCAGGCAACAAGTGGGATCCTGCTGAATACGGTCAAAGCTCCTCTTATTTATTTTTTATACTTGTTTCCCGTACTCACAATTAGATCCAAATGTATACCTGTGTTCAAGTCTATGACTTCAATCTAGAATTGTATAAAACCCTGGTGGATCGTGACATAAATACCTATTTCTTTCATGTAATTAGCAAGAGTCCATGAGCTAGTGACGTATGGGATATACATTCCTACCAGGAGGGGCAAAGTTTCCCAAACCTCAAAATGCCTATAAATACACCCCTCACCACACCCACAATTCAGTTTTACAAACTTTGCCTCCGATGGAGGTGGTGAAGTAAGTTTGTGCTAGATTCTACGTTGATATGCGCTCCGCAGCAAGTTGGAGCCCGGTTTTCCTCTCAGCGTGCAGTGAATGTCAGAGGGATGTGAGGAGAGTATTGCCTATTTGAATGCAGTGATCTCCTTCTACGGGGTCTATTTCATAGGTTCTCTGTTATCGGTCGTAGAGATTCATCTCTTACCTCCCTTTTCAGATCGACGATATACTCTTATATATACCATTACCTCTGCTGATTCTCGTTTCAGTACTGGTTTGGCTATCTGCTATATGTAGATGAGTGTCCTGGGGTAAGTAAGTCTTATTTTCTGTGACACTCCTAGCTATGGTTGGGCACTTTGTTTATAAAGTTCTAAATATATGTATTCAAACATTTATTTGCCTTGACTCAGAATGTTCAACTTTCCTTATTTTCAGACAGTCAGTTTCATATTTGGGATAATGCATTTTAATTTAACATTTTTCTTACCTTAAAATTTGACTTTTTCCCTGTGGGCTGTTAGGCTCGCGGGGGCTGAAAATGCTTCATTTTATTGCGTCATTCTTGGCGCGGACTTTTTTGGCACAAAAATTCTATTTCCGTTTCCGGCGTCATACGTGTCGCCGGAAGTTGCGTCATTTTTTGACGTTATTTTGCGCCAAAAATGTCGGCGTTCCGGACGTGGCGTCATTTTTGGCGCCAGAAAGCATTTAGGCGCCAAATAATGTGGGCGTCTTATTTGGCGCGAAAAAATATGGGCGTCACTTTTGTCTCCACATTATTTAAGTCTCATTTTTTATTGCTTCTGGTTGCTAGAAGCTTGTTCTTTGGCTTTTTTTCCCATTCCTGAAACTGTCATTTAAGGAATTTGATCAATTTTGCTTTATATATATGTTGTTTTTTCTCTTACATATTGCAAGATGTCTCACGTTGCATCTGAGTCAGAAGATACTACAGGAAAATCGCTGTCAAGTGCTGAATCTACCAAAGCTAAGTGTATCTGCTGTAAACTTTTGGTAGCTATTCCTCCAGCTGTTGTTTGTATTGATTGTCATGACAAACTTGTTAAAGCAGATAATATTTCCTTTAGTAAAGTACCATTGCCTGTTGCAGTTCCTTCAACATCTAAGGTGCAGAATGTTCCTGATAATATAAGAGATTTTGTTTCTGAATCCATAAAGAAGGCTATGTCTGTTATTTCTCCTTCTAGTAAACGTAAAAAATCTTTTAAAACTTCTCTCCCTACAGATGAATTTTTAAATGAACATCATCATTCTGATTCTGATGATTCCTCTGGTTCAGAGGATTCTGTCTCAGAGGTTGATGCTGATAAATCTTCATATTTATTTAAAATGGAATTTATTCGTTCTTTACTTAAAGAAGTACTAATTGCTTTAGAAATAGAGGATTCTGGTCCTCTTGATACTAATTCTAAACGTTTAGATAAGGTATTTAAAGCTCCTGTGGTTATTCCAGAAGTTTTTCCTGTTCCTAATGCTATTTCTGCAGTAATTTCCAAAGAATGGGATAATTTGGGTAATTCATTTACTCCTTCTAAACGTTTTAAGCAATTATATCCTGTGCCGTCTGACAGATTAGAATTTTGGGACAAGATCCCTAAAGTTGATGGGGCTATTTCTACCCTTGCTAAACGTACTACTATTCCTACGTCAGATGGTACTTCGTTTAAGGATCCTCTAGATAGGAAAATTGAATCCTTTCTAAGAAAAGCTTATCTGTGTTCAGGTAATCTTCTTAGACCTGCTATATCTTTGGCTGATGTTGCTGCAGCTTCAACTTTTTGGTTGGAAACTTTAGCGCAACAAGTAACACATCGTGATTCTCATGATATTATTATTCTTCTTCAGCATGCTAATAATTTTATCTGTGATGCCATTTTTGATATTATCAGAGTTGATGTCAGGTTTATGTCTCTAGCTATTTTAGCTAGAAGAGCTTTATGGCTTAAAACTTGGAATGCTGATATGGCTTCTAAATCAACTTTACTTTCCATTTCTTTCCAGGGTAACAAATTATTTGGTTCTCAGTTGGATTCCATTATTTCAACTGTTACTGGTGGGAAAGGAACTTTTTTACCACAGGATAAAAAATCTAAAGGTAAAAACAGGGCTAATAATCGTTTTCGTTCCTTTCGTTTCAACAAAGAACAAAAGCCTGATCCTTCATCCTCAGGAGCAGTTTCAGTTTGGAGACCATCTCCAGTCTGGAATAAATCCAAGCCAGCTAGAAAGGCAAAGCCTGCTTCTAAGTCCACATGAAGGTGCGGCCCTCATTCCAGCTCAGCTGGTAGGGGGCAGGTTACGTTTTTTCAAGGAAATTTGGATCAATTCTGTTCACAATCTTTGGATTCAGAGCATTGTTTCAGAAGGGTACAGAATTGGTTTCAAGTTGAGACCTCCTGCAAAGAGATTTTTTCTTTCCCGTGTCCCAGTAAATCCAGTAAAAGCTCAAGCATTTCTGAAATGTGTTTCAGATCTAGAGTTGACTGGAGTAATTATGCCAGTTCCAGTTCCGGAACAGGGGATGGGGTTTTATTCAAATCTCTTCATTGTACCAAAGAAGGAGAATTCTTTCAGACCAGTTCTGGATCTAAAAATATTGAATCGTTATGTAAGGATACCAACGTTCAAGATGGTAACTGTAAGGACTATCTTACCTTTTGTTCAGCAAGGGAATTATATGTCCACAATAGATTTACAGGATGCATATCTGCATATTCCGATTCATCCAGATCATTATCAGTTCCTGAGATTCTCGTTTCTGGACAAGCATTACCAATTTGTGGCTCTGCCGTTTGGCCTAGCTACAGCTCCAAGAATTTTTACAAAGGTTCTCGGTGCCCTGCTGTCTGTAATCAGAGAACAGGGTATTGTGGTATTTCCTTATTTGGACGATATCTTGGTACTTGCTCAGTCTTTACATTTAGCAGAATCTCATACGAATCGACTTGTGTTGTTTCTTCAAGATCATGGTTGGAGGATCAATTTACCAAAAAGTTCTTTGATTCCTCAGACAAGGGTAACCTTTCTGGGTTTCCAGATGGATTCAGTGTCCATGACTCTGTCTTTAACAGACAAGAGACGTCTAAAGTTGATTGCAGCTTGTCGAAACCTTCAGTCACAATCATTCCCTTCGGTAGCCTTATGCATGGAAATTCTAGGTCTTATGACTGCTGCATCGGACGCGATCCCCTTTGCTCGTTTTCACATGCGACCTCTTCAGCTCTGTATGCTGAAGCAATGGTGCAAGGATTACACGAAGATATCTCAATTAATATCTTTAAAACCGATTGTTCGACACTCTCTAACATGGTGGACAGATCACCATCGTTTAATTCAGGGGGCTTCTTTTGTGCTTCCGACCTGGACTGTAATTTCAACAGATGCAAGTCTCACAGGTTGGGGAGCTGTGTGGGGATCTCTGACGGCACAAGGAGTTTGGGAATCTCAGGAGGTTAGATTACCGATCAATATTTTGGAACTCCGTGCAATTTTCAGAGCTCTTCAGTTTTGGCCTCTTCTGAAGAGAGAATCGTTCATTTGTTTTCAGACAGACAATGTCACAACTGTGGCATACATCAATCATCAAGGAGGGACTCACAGTCCTCTGGCTATGAAAGAAGTATCTCGAATTTTGGTTTGGGCGGAATCCAGCTCCTGTCTAATCTCTGCGGTTCATATCCCAGGTGTAGACAATTGGGAAGCGGATTATCTCAGTCGCCAAACGTTGCATCCGGGCGAATGGTCTCTTCACCCAGAGGTATTTCTTCAGATTGTTCAAATGTGGGAATTTCCAGAAATAGATCTGATGGCGTCCCATCTAAACAAGAAACTTCCCAGGTATCTGTCCAGATCCCGGGATCCTCAGGCGGAGGCAGTGGATGCATTATCACTTCCTTGGAAGTATCATCCTGCCTATATCTTTCCGCCTCTAGTTCTTCTTCCAAGAGTAATCTCCAAGATTCTGAAGGAATGCTCGTTTGTTCTGCTGGTAGCTCCGGCATGGCCTCACAGGTTTTGGTATGCGGATCTTGTCCGGATGGCCTCTTGTCAACCGTGGACTCTTCCGTTAAGACCAGACCTTCTGTCACAAGGTCCTTTTTTCCATCAGGATCTGAAATCCTTAAATTTAAAGGTATGGAGATTGAACGCTTGATTCTTGGTCAAAGAGGTTTCTCTGACTCTGTGATTAATACTATGTTACAGGCTTGTAAATCTGTATCTCGAGAGATATATTATAGAGTCTGGAAGACTTATATTTCTTGGTGTCTTTCTCATCATTTTTCCTGGCATTCTTTTAGAATACCGAGAATTTTACAGTTTCTTCAGGATGGTTTAGATAAGGGTTTCTCCGCAAGTTCTTTGAAAGGACAAATCTCTGCTCTTTCTGTTCTTTTTCACAGAAAGATTGCTATTCTTCCTGATATTCATTGTTTTGTACAAGCTTTGGTTCGTATAAAACCTGTCATTAAGTCAATTTCTCCTCCTTGGAGTTTGAATTTGGTTCTGGGAGCTCTTCAAGCTCCTCCGTTTGAACCTATGCATTCATTGGACATTAAATTACTTTCTTGGAAAGTTTTGTTCCTTTTGGCCATCTCTTCTGCCAGAAGAGTTTCTGAATTATCTGCTCTTTCTTGTGAGTCTCCTTTTCTGATTTTTCATCAGGATAAGGCGGTGTTGCGAACTTCTTTTGAATTTTTACCTAAAGTTGTGAATTCCAACAACATTAGTAGAGAAATTGTGGTTCCTTCATTATGTCCTAATCCTAAGAATTCTAAGGAGAAATCGTTGCATTCTTTGGATGTTGTTAGAGCTTTGAAATATTATGTTGAAGCTACGAAATCTTTTCGTAAGACTTCTAGTCTATTTGTTATCTTTTCCGGTTCTAGAAAAGGCCAGAAAGCTTCTGCCATTTCTTTGGCATCTTGGTTGAAATCTTTAATTCATCTTGCCTATGTTGAGTCGGGTAAAACTCCGCCTCAGAGAATTACAGCTCATTCTACTAGGTCAGTTTCTACTTCCTGGGCGTTTAGGAATGAAGCTTCGGTTGACCAGATTTGCAAAGCAGCAACTTGGTCCTCTTTGCATACTTTTACTAAATTCTACCATTTTGATGTATTTTCTTCTTCTGAAGCAGTTTTTGGTAGAAAAGTACTTCAGGCAGCGGTTTCAGTTTGAATCTTCTGCTTATGTTTTTCGTTAAACTTTATTTTGGGTGTGGATTATTTTCAGCAGGAATTGGCTGTCTTTATTTTATCCCTCCCTCTCTAGTGACTCTTGTGTGGAAAGATCCACATCTTGGGTAGTCATTATCCCATACGTCACTAGCTCATGGACTCTTGCTAATTACATGAAAGAAAACATAATTTATGTAAGAACTTACCTGATAAATTCATTTCTTTCATATTAGCAAGAGTCCATGAGGCCCGCCCTTTTTTTGTGGTGGTTATGATTTTGTATAAAGCACAATTATTCCAATTCCTTATTTTATATGCTTTCGCACTTTTTTATCACCCCACTTCTTGGCTATTCGTTAAACTGAATTGTGGGTGTGGTGAGGGGTGTATTTATAGGCATTTTGAGGTTTGGGAAACTTTGCCCCTCCTGGTAGGAATGTATATCCCATACGTCACTAGCTCATGGACTCTTGCTAATATGAAAGAAATGAATTTATCAGGTAAGTTCTTACATAAATTATGTTTTTTATTTTCAACCCGGACTGATAGAAGTTATTTATTTTACATATATACCAGATCTTTCCACTAGAGGGAAGGAAAACCACAATTTCACATTTGTATGCAAGGAAGGTCCCTATCTTTTTGACGGTACATTTATTAGAGAAGGAATTCGATTTCTGAAATAGCTCCTTGTAAGTTTATAGTGACCGTAGTTATATTTCCTCCCTGCTACTTGAGATGTAAGTACTTTAGTTGCTTATGTATTGAGAGTGACCATAAATAACTTGAATAGCAGGGATAAAAAGCTGTTCATTATTTTCAGGGATAGGCACAGACAAAGGCTGTGGCGGACATTTTCCAAAGTACAGACCTTAATGAAGGACACCAAGTTACATTTCAAATTAAAAACATTATTTTATAGTGCTTGGTGTTATTATACTGATGCAGATACCACTGATTCTATAACCAGCCCTCCTCTGGCTATACCCATGTGCCAGTGTCACTACTGTGTCATTATACAGCGCTGGGTGTTATTATACTGATGCAGATACCACTGATTCTATAACCAGCCCTCCTCTGGCTATACCCATGTGCCAGTGTCACCACTGTCTCATTATATAGTGCTGTATGTTATTATACTGATGCAGATACCACTGATTCTATAACCAGCCCTCCTCTGGCTATACCCATGTGCCAGTGTCACTACTGTGTCATTATATAGCGCTGGGTGTTATTATACTGATGCAGATACCACTGATTCTATAACCAGCCCTCCTCTGGCTATACCCATGTGCCAGTGTCACTACTGTCTCATTATATAGTGCTGTATGTTATTATACTGATGCAGATACCACTGATTCTATAACCAGCCCTCCTCTGGCTATACCCATGTGCCAGTGTCACTACTGTGTCATTATATAGCGCTGGGTGTTATTATACTGATGCAGATACCACTGATTCTATAACCTGCCCTCCTCTGGCTATACCCATGTGCCAGTGTCACTACTGTGTCATTATATAGCGCTGGGTGTTATTATACTGATGCAGATACCACTGATCCTATAACCAGCCCTCCTCTGGCTATACCCATGTGCCAGTGTCACTACTGTCTCATTATATAGTGCTGTATGTTATTATACTGATGCAGATACCACTGATCCTATAACCAGCCCTCCTCTGGCTATACCCATGTGCCAGTGTCACTACTGTGTCATTATATAGCGCTGGGTGTTATTATACTGATGCAGATACACATCCAGTATTTCACTCAGGCTTTAGTTATTCCATAACTTATCACCAAATATCGCTACCAGTCTCTTGACAAACCCCTAACTTTATTCACACTACATTTTTTTTATTATTCCTATTATTCAATCAAAACATATACTAAGGTTGTGGCAGACACTGCAAGGGCTAGTCACGGACACCAGTGTCCGTGTACGGACACCTTGCCTATCCCTGATTATTTTATATATTGTTTGATGGTAATCTGGGCACTATTGGGATACTTAATTATGTATGGTTGACTCTACAGTTCATTTTTTACTGCCAAAGATTTTTTTTTTTTTTTAATTTTTGTTTTTATTGGATTTTTCAAAAAGAAAAAAGTAGAGTAGACAAGTACAACAATTAGTACATCCAAAACGTACAGTTTCAATTGCAAAACAAACATGAAAGATAAATAAAGAAGCGCATTCTATACGTTAAGTAGTCATAATCAGCAATTACATGACGTGAAAACAGCCAGAAGGGAGTAAAAGAAAACAGAAGGAAAATAATGTACGGTTTCTGTGACATTCAAAAGGCCGTTCTTGGGCCTTCTTAGCATCGGCGGTAATGATGCTACAATATAAAATGTACAAATATATATGAAACAACTTTTCACTAGGTAAACGACTATCCCTCAAGACTGTTCAACAAGTTGTTAATAAAATTCTTAGATATAAATGATACATCACTCTCATTGATTAGTCATACTATTCTTGGATATAATATCATTATATATATATAAGAAGAGGAAAAAGAAAAAACAAAAAAAGAGAGAGAGCACACATAACCGAGCAGAATTAGCTTTGCATTATGCTAGTTCAAAATTTAACCTAAAATTACTACCAGTAGTTTTCTATATCAAGTATTTATTTGAACAAAAATATTTATCGGCTAGTGTCTTCTAGTCATATTCAAGCTGAAGCCATTATAAAGACGGGCTTGGACCCCGGGGGGGGGGAGGGTACGAGACCGGAAAATAAGAAGGAAGAGGAGGGGAAAGAAAAAAAAAAAAAAAAAAAAAAAAAGGGAGAAGAGAAGGGGGAGAGATTTTTCAATTAGTTATCTGAACTATTTCTGTAGCTTCTAATAAAATCTAACCACTTGCATTCAAATCTGTGCTGATGACTTATTCCATTATTAGAACTATCAAGCTGTTCTAATGTATATTGCGAGTGTAGCAGATAGGTTAGGTTATTAATTGTTGGTGCTCTGCTGGATTTCCAATTTTTCAAAATGAGGTATCGCCCCCCCAGAATTGCAGTGTTAATTAGCTCAATGTTAGGGGCATATTCTACCATGTCGTTCCGATCTACTAGAAAGATAACGTGTTGTAAATCTAGAACTAGATGAATATTAAGTACTCTGTTCAACCAAAATTGGATTTTACGCCAGAAGTGCTGGATCTTTGGACATCGCCAGATCATGTGGACCAAGTCGGCATCAGTTGAACTGCAACGAGGGCAGAGGTGAACTGAATTTCCACGCCATCTATTTAAATTGGCCGGAGTTATATGGATACGGTTTATAAGTTTAAAATGTGATTCTCGCCATGACGCTGATAGAGTAGCGCGTTCCACCATTACTATGCTGTGTTTAATTGTATCAAGCTCTAAGGTTTGAATGTCTCTGCTCCATTTTGAGTGAATATCTGACAGATTTGTTTCACCGGACTCGAGAAGCATCATCTTATACCAGTAGCTAATTGCATGTTTGCCTGCCTTAAATAGAGCAAGACCCATTTTAATGCCTGGATGTAGATGGTCTCTAGCTGGATCTTTAATGGTCTCAGTGTACCAGTGCCGCACTTGTAAGTACGCATAGAAGTCAGTATTTTTGAGGTGATAGTGATTTTTTAAAGTAGCGAAAGTGTATACCCCAGACGTTTCTGGATCCCTAAGTTGTACTAAGTGTTTCAACCCCAGTCTGGACCATCTGCTGAATAATTTGTTCCTGATGCCTGGGGTGAAGCACGGATTCCCTACAATAGGTACATATTCTGAGGTTTGTGGGATGTCCTTCATGCACATCCTAATAAATTGCCAAGCTTTGATAGTGTGGATTATTGTAGTTTTCGTTTTAACCTTATGTGGTAGGTCCTTGATAGGGCAGTGTAGCAGCGCCACTAGGTTGAATGGAGTGACTAGATTTTGCTCAATTTCATAGGAAGCAACAAATGATCCAGCAGTGAGCCAATCCATGGCAACTTTGGCCAAGCATAATTTATTATAGATCAGAAAACTAGGGAGTGCTAAGCCTCCGCTTTGCCTGGGGAACGAAAGTTTTTGTAGAGTAATGCGTCTCTTGCCCGTACCCCAAATAAACAGCCTGATAGAACTTTCCAGACGTCTTAGGTTGGCGTTTGTTAGGGGAATTGGAATATTTTGCATTATGTAGAGTAGTTTAGGTAATATGATCATTTTAACCAGATTGATTTTTGCCGTCAATGATAAAGGTAACTTTGCCCAGTTTTTGAGATCTAATTGAATTTTATTTAATAATGGAGAGTAGTTCAGTAGATACCATTCCGCCGGGTCTGTGCTAATTTTAATTCCTAAGTATGTAATATATTGATCTGCCACCCTGAAAGGTGGAGAATAGTCTATACCCATAGGTCTGGTTATCCATAGTAGATCAGATTTAGAGATATTTATTTTATAGCCTGAAAATGTACCGAATTTAGCGATTATATCTATAATTGTTGAGATCTCAGATTGTGGCTTATTAAGAAAGAGTAACAGATCGTCCGCATATAGAAGTAGTTTAAGATATTTGTCACCCAGAGGGATCCCTTGTAAATGTTGTTTCAACATTAATGCCAGAGGTTCAATTGCTAAGTTGAACAATAGAGGTGAAATTGGACAACCTTGTCTCGTCCCTGTCAGAATCTCAAAAGTTTCTGTAAGGGAGCCGTTAACCACGAGTACTGAAGAGGCCTTCGCATATAAAGCATGGATACATTTAGGAAAGTGGTCCCTAAAACCGAATTGTTCCATAGTAAAGAATAAGTGGTCCCAAATAATTGAGTCAAATGCTTTTTGGGCGTCGACTGACAAAATCGCTGTTTCTTCCCTATTGGGTGCCTTATCTATATGATAAAAGTCTAACAATAATAAGATTTTCCGAATACTGGCGGCTGGGTTCCTGTTCAACATGAAGCCGACCTGATCCACATGAATCAGCGAGCCAAGGACACGTTTAAGTCTGTTCGATAGAATATTTGTGAATATTTTGTAATCTGTGTTGAGTAGTGAGATAGGGCGGTATGAGTCAATAAGTTCTGGATCTTTATTCTTTTTTGGAATTAAGATAATTTTAGAAGATGCAAAATATGCTGAGGGCACCTCACCCTTACACAAATAATCATTAAATAAATTGACCAATGGGGTGTTAATCTCCTCTTTAAGAATCTTATAAAATTCTGACGGAAGCATGTCGGGGCCGGCTGCTTTATCCAAACTGAGTTTATCAATAGCTTGCATTACCTCTATAGCTGTTATAGGTATATTAAGTTTCTCTGCCTCGTCTAAAGGTAGCCTTGGGAGTGAAATTTTTTCCCAAAAACAATTTTTATTCTGTATGTGAATCTGAGGAGCTGCGTAAAGTTTTTTGAAAAAATTAGCAAAGCCATTCTTGATTGCCTCTTTCTCAGTAACTCTTATCCCGTCTACCACAATAGCCTTAATTGGTTTAGGTGCAGTATGTAGTTTCACCTGGTTTGCTAGGAGCTTGCCTATTTTACTACCATATCTATAATAGCTGGTTCTTTGACGCTGATCTTGCTTTATGGTCTGTTGGAGATTGAATGCCTCCCACTCCTGTTTTGATTTTATATATCTGTGCCAGTTAGTATCATTAGGTGTCGTTATATAGGTGTTGTATGAGTTACTGAGGCAGTTAGACAGCTGAATCTCCCTTGAGCGTAAATTTGCTCTAAGTTTACAGGTGTATTGCTTAATTTCTCCCCTGATCACAGCTTTAGCTGCTTCCCAAAATGTTTCTGGTTTGGTACTGTGTGAAAGGTTTTGTGTCCTATATTCACTCCATCTTTCAGAGATGAATCTATTAAATGTTGGGTTTTTATATAAATAGCGGGGGAACGTGTACCCTCTGTTTGGTTCATATATAGTGTTATCTAGACCAATCTCCAAAGATATAGGAGCATGGTCTGAGATAGTGAATTCGCCAATTTGTGATTTAACCACTGAGCCGAGAAGTCTATCTGACCCAAGGAAATAATCAATACGTGAAAATGATTTGAACTGTTTTGATTCATAAGTAAATGCTCGATTGTTTGGGAATATGTGCCGCCATATGTCCCTAATCTTAAGTGTTCGACAGAATGATCTAAGAATTCTTGTTGCTTTTTGAGATACTTTGACAGTTGTTTGTTTGGTGGTCTGTAATCTATCACTACTGTTAAAAACCATGTTGAAATCTCCAGCAACTATCAGAGTGGTATCAACATAGTGCAGGAGTTTGGTCCTCAAAGATTCCCAAAAAGTGTTATCAACAATGTTTGGCCCATATACATTACAAATAGTGTAAATGTGGAAACCCATCTTTATTTTTAAAATAATGAAGCGCTCATTGGGGTCTAGTTCTTGTGCTATAATTTTTAAATCTGTCCCTTTTTTTACAAGAATTGCTACCCCCCTTTTGCGTGAGGCGCAGGGAGTGAATATCACTTCCTGCAGCCAGTTAACCTTTAATTTTCTATGTTCCCTATCTGTGAGGTGAGTTTCCTGTAATAAACTTAGGTCCGCTTTCTGTTTTTTAATGTAGTTTAGAATTCTCTTTCTTTTTATCGGGCTAGTGATGCCCCCAACATTCCACGATAAAACCTTCAACTGTGGTATTTTACTTTAAGCAAGGATAGTTAAGAAACGTCCGACGCCACCGAGAAGGAGAAAAAAAAAAAAGGGGGAAAAGGAGCAAGTGAGTAAGAGAAGGGATCCTCCGCCGGCCATCCCCCACCCCCGGGTGCCAATACCCAGCATGTTGTTAACCTTAACTTAATCGCATCCTTATCTAATATAAACTTAAATTTAGGTTCCATCAGCATAATTCTTAACTGATGCGATATACCCAGGAAAGCAAAGAAAAAAAAAAGAAGACATGATAG
Organism: Bombina bombina; assembly: GCF_027579735.1. Lineage (NCBI taxonomy): Eukaryota > Metazoa > Chordata > Amphibia > Anura > Bombinatoridae > Bombina > Bombina bombina. The sequence goes on along the minus strand of NC_069509.1, from coordinate 10,946,116 downwards.
GCGTGAGATATGTGAAAGTGACCAGTAAGGGGCATTCATATACCCTCGAGTCATTGCCCGCTAGTGGTAAAATATGTACAAACACGAATTGTGGAACCTAAGGCCCTATTCCTTAACAACGGCCCGTTGGTCGATTTTATGTTTATCTAAAAAAGTCTTGGCCTCCTGGGGCGTATCTAATAGAATTAACTCATTATCCACGAAAAGTTTAATTCTGGCTGGGTATAATAGCCTGGCCGAGAATCCACCATTAATAAGCATGGTGCAATAGGGGGCCATGGCTTTTCGTTTACTGGCTGTCTGGAACGAAAAGTCCTGGAACAGCAGGATTCTATTTTGGTCTATTTCTAGCTGCTGTAATTTCCTGTAAGCTCTAAGAATAGCGATCTTGTCTTGAAAGTTAAGATATCTCACAACTATGGGGCATTTCTGTGCCGTGTTGTCTGATAAGCTTTTTACATTGCCAACTCTGTGTGCCCTTTCTACCTGAATGTTTTGCTTTTGTATTCCAAGTGCTTTTGGCAATATTGTATCAGCGAAATGAATTAAATCTTGATAGCTAGAGGTTTCTGGTAAGCCAATAATTCTCAAATTGTTACGACGCAATCTATCTTCTAGATCTTCAATTTTATCACTGAGATAATTTAGTTTGCTATTGTGTTGTTGAATTATTTGCTCTGATTTAAACGTAGTGTCCTCGATCTCAGATATTCTAGTTTCCGCATCCAGCAACCTTGAAGAAAAATTCTTCATATCTGAGACCAAGGTGTTGATCTCTGTTTTAATCAGATCAAATTGGGGTAGTAGTGATTGTGTTACTTGTTTCGAAATTTCTTCAATGTCTGATTTACTAATGTTAAGAGCATTCATCTCAACCCTAGAATCTGGGTTGGCATCTAAGCTGTTTCTTGGTTTCCTGTCTTTCACTTTTGCAGGCATTGTGTGAAGTTTAGGGGATAGATATTTATCCATAAATTCTACTCATAAAAAGTGCGAGAAAAAAAAAAAAAAAAAAAAAAAAAAAGGGGTGAGAAGTGACCAGGAGTGAAGGAGACAATGCCAAATTAGTGCAAGTGCAAAAAATTACTAATAACGCCAAAGATTTGTTATTAGCTAGTCACATAGGTTTCAGTTTAAGATCCAAGTGAAGGTATTTTATCCTGTTAAATTTCTTATTTGTCATGATTGGAAGGCTTCCCTCCTACATACAACCATTGTCTAGTCTAACAGGACCCAAGAGTGGTCTCTCTAGCCTGAGGAGGGCAACTTACTTTTATAACATACCTAAAAAAGAGGTTGGTCATTGGCCATATAGGTTAATAATTTTCAATTAGTTGTACTTCTGTTTAATAGCTATATGACCATTTATATGCTATCATATACTAGTGATGTACTGGGGAGGCTTTGCATAAACGACCTTTTGACTGACCCACCAATGTGTAGACATTTGCTTTTGCCCTTAATTACATTGTAACCTTGTATTTGTATTTCCTCCCTGCTACTTGAGATGTGAGTACTTTAGTTAATAATGTATTGAGAGGGACCGTAAACAACTGGAATAGTAGTGATAAAAACTGTTCATTACTCTATACATTGTTTGATGGTAATCTGTGCACTATAGAGATAGTTAAATATATATAGCTGATTTTACAGTCCATTGTAAATTACAAAAGTTTTATGTTATAATCTAGTCACATAGGTTTCAGTTTAAGTTCCAAGTGAAAGGAATATATCCTGTTAAATCTAGTATTTTGTCATGATTGGAAGGCTTCCCTCCTACATACAACCATTGTCTAGTCTAACGAGACCCAAGAGTGGTCTTTCTAGCCTGAGGAGGGCAACTTACCTTTATAATATACCTAAAACAGAGGTTGGGCATTGACCATGTAGGTTATTGATTTTCAAATTGGTTGTATCTATGTCTAAAAGTATTTATTTTCTATAATGTACTAGTGCTGTACTGTTGTAGCTCTGCATGACTATATCTTTTGAACTTATTGACAGACCTACCAATAAGTAGAGATATGTTTATGTCCGTAATTACACTGTAACCTTGTTTTTGTTTACAAGTTTCATAACCTCAATAAAAATATAATAAAAAAAATAGCAGGAAATATAGTTCTATGGCCAAATAAGCTGCCAAAAGAGGCAATGAGACAGTTGACCAATACTAAGAACTACAAACAATTGTTGGGTAACCCTACAGAGGGATTTATAGAGTAGTATAAAAGACTCATTAAGGGTGCCCTTACTGAAGGATTGATTGACCAATCTGAATTCAAATTCTTAAGTGTAACAAACCCCAAAATAGCCACATTTTATATGCTTCCCAAAGTGCATAAAAACGTTTCCTGTACCCCTGGAAGACCCATTGTGTCAGGGATAAAATCTGTGAAAGAAAAGGCAAGCATATATCTACATGCGAGGTTAAGACACTATCACCTAGATTACGAGTTTTGAGCGCTATAGGGAAAGTAAAGAACGCAACAAAAGTTGCATTATTTAACCCCCTATAGCGCTGCCATTACAAGTTTAAAAAACCCCGGCTTGTGCGGGCGATATGGAGATTTTAAGCTCCATACCGCACCAAAAACAAGCAGTGTTTTGACGTGCTCGTGCACGCTTTCCCCATAGATATCAATGGTGAGAGCCGGCAAAAAAAAAGTCTAACACCTGCGATCGCGGAAACAAAAGCTCTGTAACGCAGCCCTATTGATGTCTATGGGGGAAAAAGAAAATACAGTTTAAACCTAACACCCTAACATAAACCCCAAGTCTAAACACCCCTAATCTGCTGCCCCTGACATCGCCGACGCCTTCCTACGGTTATTAACCCCTAATCTGCCGCTCCCGATATCGCCGCCACCTAAATAAAATTATTAACCCCTAATGTGCCTCTCCCGATATTGTTGCCACTATACTAAAGTTATTAACCCCTATTCCGCCGCCCCAGACATCGCTGTAACTAAATAAACCTATTAACCCCTAAACCTCCAGCCCCCCACATCTCAACAACCTAAATTAAACTATTAACCCCTAACGTAACCCTAACACCTCCTAACTTTAACAATTAAAATAAAGCTAAAAATAAAGCTAAAGTAAATATCATACATTTATTAACTAAATAAACCTATTAGCCCCTAAACCGCCAGACCCCCACATCGCAACAACCTAAATTAAACTATATTAACCTCTAAACCTAACCCTAACACCCCCTAACTTTAACATAATGAAATTAGATCTAAATTAAATTTACAATTATTAACTAAATAATTCCTATTTAAAACTAAATTCTTACCTGTGAAATAAAACCTAAGGTAGCTACAATATAACTAATAGTTACATTGTAGCTAGATTAGGTTTTATTTTTATTTCACAGCAGTGGCGTCACTATGGTTTGTGTCACCCAGTGCGGTAAGTTATGGTGTCACACCCCCCAGTAATGTTTTTTTGTTTTTTTTTACTGCAAGAAGAGGATTTCATAGAAAAGGCAAACTTCTCCAATGGACAGAAAGCAGACACACACAAACACAAAAACACAGGCACACACACATACAAACACTCAGACACATTTAAAAACACACTCAGATGCACACACAAACACTCAAAAACACACACACACACACACTCAGGCACACACACAAAAACACTCAGGCACCCACACACAAAAACTCAGACACACACACATACAAAATATGTAAACTGCACTGCATAAATTATAAAGCTCATGCCTAGAGCTGCTCCCTAGCTCGGCAGAGCATCAAATGAAAGATAAACAGAGCACTCTAAAAATAAATCGCTGAAGAAAAGGTTTAGGCGCGCAAACTATGAAAATTCTGCTCTCTGACTCTGTTCCAAGTCTGTCAGTGCACAGCCCTGGGCCGCGTGCCTGCCGCTTCTTATGGCCAATCACCTCTGCACTCTGCCCTCCCCGCCTACCTCTTCAGTGTGCACTTAGTGTACCGTAACCATACCAGTCTGGTGGGCATCATACGTGGCTCCTTCACTTTAGCGACAGTGTCAGACAGTCATGCGGTCAGGTGCCAGGCATCCCCCTCACGATTTCCCGGTTCCCGTTTAGAGAGACAGCACAGCAGAGAGTGACTCCACTGCTCCACACGTCACTGAGCAGTGAGAACAGATAGTCAGGCAGGTTAAGGCTAGCAGCGCAACTTCACAAGCCCCACGGCACACCCACAACATTCATAGTGAAATTGGGCAAGGGAGGAGCAAAGTACAAACAAGCAAAAGCAGCCGGAAAAACTAAATGAGGAAATCGCGGCGCGGGCTAAAGGGGGAAAATAATTAAGTGTCTACAACTTCCCCAGTCCCACTAATGTTCACAACTGCTGGCCCCTCTTATAAAAAAAAATCTATGCATCTCTACATTGTATTTCTTTGAATTTCAATAAAATAAAATAAAACTGGTGGTGTCACCCCCTGGAGGGTGTTACCCGGGTGCGGTCCGCACCCCCACAACCCCCTAGTGACACCACTGTGGTAAGTTTGTATTTATTTTAACTAGGTAGACTAGTTAGTGAATAGTTATTAAGTATTTACTAACTACCTAGCTAAAATAAATACAAACTTACCTGTGAAATAAAACCTAACCTGCCTTACACTAAAACCTAACATTACAAAAACAAAACAAAAAAACAATGAAATTATCTAAAAAAATAAAGATTATTCCTATTCTAATACCCTTTAAAAAAAAAAAAAAAAAAAACTAAAATAAAAAAGCCTAATCTAGAATAAACTGCCAAGGGCCATTAAAAGGGCCTTTTGGGGGGCCCTTAAAAGGGCCTTTTGTAGGGCATTGCCTTAAGTTAAACAACTCTTTTGCTACAAAAAAACACCTCCTAAAAATATACATCACACAAAATAAACAAATTATCAAAAATAAAACCATTATTCCTATTCTAATACGCATAAAAAAAAAAACATCTAAAATAAAAAACCTAATCTAGAATAAACTACCAATGGCCCTTAAAAGGGAATTTTGTAGGGCATTGCCCTAAAGAAATCAGCTCTGTACGCTGAATCTTCAATGCAAGGGACGAGATCCAAGATGGCGCTTGCATTCCTATTGGCTGAAAAATTTGAATCGGCCAATAGGAATTTGAGCTGCTAAAATCCTATTGGCTGTTCAAATCAGCCAATAGGATTTAAGCAGCTCTAATTATATTGGATGATAAATCAGCCAATAGAATGAGAGCTGCTTAAATCCTATTGGTTGATTTGAACACCCAATAGGATTTAAGCAGCTCTCATTCTATTGGCTGAATCATCATCCAAAAGAATTAGAGCTGCTTAAATCCTATTGGCTGATTTGATCAAGATCAAGACCCAGCCGCTTGGATCAGGCCTTCGCCACCGAGATAAAGATTGAAGAGGCCGCCTGGATCAGGACTTCAACTCCGGGATGAAGATCGTTCAAGCAGGACTTCAAAAACTGTAAGTGGATCATCAGGGGGTTAGTGTTAGGCTTTTTAAAGGTTTTTTGGGTGTTTTTTTTTTTAGTTTAGGGTCTGGGCAGTAAAAGAGCTAAATGCCCTTTTAAGGGCAATGCCCATACAAATGTCCTTTTCAGGGCAATGGGTAGCTTAGGTTTTTTTTTTAGAATTAGGTTTTTTATTTTGGGGGGTTGGTTGGGTGGTGGATTTTATTGTTGGGGGGTCTTTGTATTTTTTTTACAGGTAAAAGAGCTGATATCTTTGGGGCAATGTCCCACAAAAGGCCCTTTTAAGTGCCATTGATAGTTTATTGTAGGCTAGGGTTTTTTTTTATTTTGGGTGGGCTTTTTATTTTGATAGGGCTATTAGATTAGTTGAAATTCTTTTTTATTTTGGATAATTTTGTTTATTTTTTTTTATATAATTTAGTGTTTGTTATTTTTTGTAACTTAGTATTTTTATGTTTTTGTATTTAGATACTTTGTAATTTCTAGAGTAGTGTTAGGATTTTTTTTAATGTGTAGTTTAATTTAATTGGTAGTTAGTTTAATTTTAGTTTAATTATTATATTAGTTTAATTGTTAGTTTAAACTTATTTTTTTTTTAATTTGACAGGTAAGTTTTAATTTAATTTAAGATAGGGAAATTGTAATTTTAATATAAAGTTAGGGGGTTGTTAGGTTTAGGGATAAATAGTTTAATTTAGTTTATTTCAATGTGGGGGGCTTTCGGTTTAGGGGTTAATAGTTTAGTTTATTTCATTGTGGGGGGCTTGCGGTTTAGGGGTTAATAGGTTAAGTATAGTGGCGGCGGTGTAGGGCTTAATAACTTTAGTATAGTTAGGGCGATGTGGGCGGATGGCAGATTAGGGGTTAATAATATTTAAATAGTGTTTGGCATGCGGGAGGGCTGCGGTTTAGGGGTTAATAACTTTAGTGGTGATGATTTCGGGGAGCGGCGGAATAGGGGGTTAATATTTTTTTAAAGTGGCAGTGATATCGGGAGCGGCAGATTAGGGGTTAATGAGTTTAATATAGTGTTTGCGATGTGGAAGGGCCTCGGTTTAGGGGTTAATAGGTAGTTTATGGGTGTTAGTGTACTTTTTAATACTTTAGTTATGAGTTTTATGTTACAGCTTTGTAGCGTAACACTGACTTTAGATGGCGTTACAGATCTTGTCTTTTTAGACTTTTATTAAGAACACAAAGCTCGTAATACTGGTGCTATGGGAATCCCATTAAAAAAACAGCATTTTTAGGAGTGCGGTACTGACGTTGGGTTACAGGCTAAAAGGCTTGTGGTACAGTTATACTGACATTGGGTTACAGGCTAAAAGACTTGCGGTACAGTTATACTGACATTGGGTTACAGGCTAAAAGGCTTGCGGTACAGTTATACTGACATTGGGTTACAGGCTAAAAGGCTTGTGGTACAGTTATACTGACATTGGGTTACAGGCTAAAAGGCTTGCGGTACAGTTATACTGACATTGGGTTACAGGCTAAAAGACTTGCGGTACAGTTATACTGACATTGGGTTACAGGCTAAAAGGCTTGCGGTACAGTTATACTGACATTGGGTTACAGGCTAAAAGGCTTGTGGTACAGTTATACTGACATTGGGTTACAGGCTAAAAGGCTTGTGGTACAGTTATACTGACATTGGGTTACAGGCTAAAAGGCTTGCGGTACAGTTATACTGACATTGGGTTACAGGCTAAAAGGCTTGTGGTACAGTTATACTGACATTGGGTTACAGGCTAAAAGGCTTGTGGTACAGTTATACTGACATTGGGTTACAGGCTAAAAGGCTTGCGGTACAGTTATACTGACATTGGGTTACAGGCTAAAAGGCTTGTGGTACAGTTATACTGACATTGGGTTACAGGCTAAAAGACTTGCGGTACAGTTATACTGACATTGGGTTACAGGCTAAAAGGCTTGTGGTACAGTTATACTGACATTGGGTTACAGGCTAAAAGGCTTGTGGTACAGCTATACCGACAACACTTGTAATGGCTGCGTTAGGGAAAATGATGCGTTATGGGCCTCAACGCTGCTAATTGACTCATAACACTCAACTCGTTATCTAGGTGATTGTGAATTCACTCCCGTCCCATACTAGAGATTCCATGCTTATCCTGAATAAAATCCAAGATCTTAATATTACGAAAGATTCAATCTTAGTACCCTGCGATGTTGTACACCAGTACCAGTAGCCCACTATTGGCAGAAAGAAACCAATATGAAGGATGAAACTAAGGAGGTTCTCGTCACGTTGCTCAAATCTGTGTTGGAAAACAATTTATTTCATTTTTGAAGATAGATTTTATTTGCAGGTTAGGGGCACAGCGATGGGTACATCATGTTTTTACTTGGGATAGTGGGAGGGAACAGTAGTTAATCCTGACTCTCTGAAAGAATATACAAAGTGATATCTTACTGGTGCAGATACATCAGTGTTCTTTATGTGAAACGGACTGCAGGATTTCATAAAAGAATTCAACTCCAACCCATTTGGTCTTTATCTAACATATACAGCAGATAAAGAAAAAGTGGAGTTTCTTTATCTTGTTATTAGAAACACTAATGATACATTGGAAACAGATTCTTATAGGAAACCAACAGCTACAAATAATATTCTATGTGCACAGAGCAGTCACCGTCCATCTACAATAAAAGGGTTGCCGGTTGGGGAATATCTTTGTATCAGAAGAAATTGCTCCACATGTGAGTTTTCCAAAATAGCAGCACAAGACTTAAGAGATAGACAATTACTTAGGGGTTATTCACGGAGGTCCCTAGCCAGGGCATATCAGAAAGCCTTAAATAAGCATAGGAATGAGTTGTTGAAACCTAAAGTGAGTGTTACAACTAGCCCCATTAGATTGCATTAGATTGATCTCCACATACTCCACTGAAAGTGCTCAGATTAAAAATATATTTTCCAAACATTGGCATTTATCAAAGGCAGATGAACAGCTGAAAACTTTGGTTGCAGATAACCCTATGTTCACCTTTAGGAGATCAAAAAATATAAGGGACTACCTAACAAGGAGTCACTTTAATAGAAATGCCAAATAAAACTCTGTTTAAAGGCTTAGTCCAATGTGGCTCATGTAAAGTCTGCCAGCAAATGGTAAAAAAGAAGACAATAAAGGACAGATTCAATAAAACAGTGTTTATTAATGATTACATTAATTGTAAAAGTACAAATGTCATTTATTGTATCTCTTGTAGCTGCAACATTTTTTATGTAGGCATGACAACGAGGTCACTTGTTACCAGAATCACAGAACACTTGAGCAACGTTAGGACATCTAAAAAAGGTGTTGAGAAAGACAAGAAAATCACCAGTGTTGCGAGACACTTTCTGCAACACCATAATAGTGATACAAGAGCTTTAAGATGTTGGGGTTTGGAAAAGTTTAAACCAGGCATCAGGGGAGGAGAATGTGAAAATCAGTTGCTTAAACAAGAAACCAAGTGAATTTTTAGGTTGGATTGCTTGATGCCCAAGGGCATGAATGAATCCAACAACTACTGGGTGTTCCTGTAAAATGTGTGGTGTATGATTTTTTACACTCATTTACACGATAGGTATGTTGGGGTTAAAATTATGACATTGAGAGGATGGTATTAAGAGACAACACAACACAGCAGAATTGGTTAGTTTTGGATGTGGCCCTCTAATAGTTACTCTCTTTAGGAGTTAATAGTTCCGGTTAGGAGGACTTTTTATTTTATTTTGGATGCTCTCTTAACTATGGAATGAAAATGTTTTATAGTCCTAGTAATTTCTTAACCCTTTATGTTTACAACTTAAATGGGACAAAAGCGTCTACACAATGTTCGTAAAAGTTTACCTACGGGTTATAAACTAGGAATATTGGTAGAATACACCATTGATATGCCTAAACTATTATTATTGTGGATTAATATACGCATATCGAGATTTACACGCTAGAATATGTAAGATATGAGCGTGAGATGTAAACAATTAATCCTTTCGTGTAAGACCCAAGAAGTCACACACTCTTGAACGGCCCAATTGCAGTATAAGATGATTGTAAAGGGCGGTACACAATTCTGCAAAGAGTAGATAACGTGCCCATAGTTATGTGATTTCTAGGTAAACGTGTAACAGTATTATCCACAGTATTATCCAAATAGGCAAGAATTTGAGCAATCAGAAATCCAGAATGGTGCTAGGGGAGGGGTATACGAAGCAAAAGCATCTGAATTGGTTGGTTTTAAATGTGTTCACCCAGTAACTCAGCTTGTCATTTTCTTAAATAACTTAAGCACTGATAAAGGCCGGTTTCAAGGCTGAAACGTGTTTGCTATTTTTACTGTGTGTAATGCCCCTGGCACCTAAAGCCGACGTCTGCAGTTATCGGCCAGGAAACAAGGGGGCAATTCCACAGTTTTTCTTAAAGTGGTGGTGGCTATCTAGCGGGATTGCCTGCTTTTTTATAACAATATTTACTTATTAAAGGTTAAATGTTATACCTGTATATATTCTCAATAGAGGAAGAGTGCTAGAATAACCCTTCTCTTTCTCCCCAGTTCTTTTGGGTTTTGTTGGAAATGACATTAAATAAAGATAAGACAAGGCAGACAGAAGAGGGCCAATGAAAGCTTTTTTTGAGTCCCTAGTTATCTGAGAATGATGTCCATTCTGTGTAGAAGAATGCTGATATTCCCTGGGAAATACTTACAAAGATACACCGTGCCCAGGAAAATGCTCACACAAATGTCAAATCTCATATCTCCATTTTCCAGGAAAATAGCACTGTAACTGGAACACATTCTTCTGTACCTGAGAAATGCCTTAGCTGTTCTCCTGATGGTTGTGTGGTTGCTGGGTCCACAATGTCCCTGAACGGCAGTTTGGAAATGTGGTTCTCTGTTTTGGCGATACTATCAAACATGTCTCATGAGTCAGTGTACATGTACCTAGTAATAGTGTATGTGTACCTAGTAAAAGTGTAGTTAGTAACAATGTACGTGTACCTAATAACAGTGTACTTAGTAACAGTGTACGTGTACCTAGTAACAGTGTACCTAGTAACAGTGTACGTGTATCTAGTAACAGTGTACTTAGTAACAGTGTACGTGTACATAGTAACAGTGTACGTGTACATAGTAACAGTTTACTTAGTAACAGTGTATGTGTACCTAGTAACAGTGTACTTAGTAACAGTGTACGTGTACCTAGTAACAGTGTACCTAGTAACAGTGTACGTTTATCTAGTAACAGTGTACTTAGTAACAGTGTACGTGTACCTAGTAACAGTGTACGTGTACCTAGTAACATTGTACCTAGTAACAGTGTACTTAGTAACAGTGTACGTGTACCTAGTAACAGTGTACGTTTATCTAGTAACAGTGTACTTAGTAACAGTGTACGTGTACCTAGTAACAGTGTACGTGTACCTAGTAACATTGTACCTAGTAACAGTGTACTTAGTAACAGTGTACGTGTACCTAGTAACAGTGTACTTAGTAACAATGTACATGTACCTAGTAACAGTGTATGTGTACCTAGTAACAGTGTACGTGTACCTAGTAACAGTGTACTTAGTAACAGTGTACGTGTACCATGTAACAGTGTACGTGTACCTAATAACAGTGTACTTAGTAACAGTGTACGTGTACCTAGTAACAGTGTACCTAGTAACAGTGTACGTGTATCTAGTAACAGTGTACTTAGTAACAGTGTACATGTACATAGTAACAGTTTACTTAGTAACAGTGTATGTGTACCTAGTAACAGTGTACTTAGTAACAGTGTACGTGTACCTAGTAACAGTGTACCTAGTAACAGTGTACGTTTATCTAGTAACAGTGTACTTAGTAACAGTGTACGCGTACCTAGTAACAGTGTACGTGTACCTAGTAACATTGTACCTAGTAACAGTGTACTTAGTAACAGTGTACGTGTACCTAGTAACAGTGTACTTAGTAACATTGTACGTGTACCAAGTAACAGTGTACGTGTACCTAGTAAGAGTGTACTTAGTAACAGTATACGTGTACCTAGTAACAGCGTACTTAGCAACAGTGTATGTGTACCTAGTAACAGTGTATGTGTACCTAGTAACAGTGTACGTGCACCTAGTAACAGTGTACGTGTACCTAGTAACAGTGTACTTTGTAACAGTGTTCATGTGCCTAGTAACAGTGTACTTAGTAACAGTGTACGTGTACCTAGTAACAGTGTACTTAGTAACAGTGTACCTAGTAACAGGGTACCTGGTAACAGTGTACGTGTGCCTAGTAACAGTGTACTTAGCAACAGTTTACGTGTACCTAGTAACAGTGTATGTGTACCTAGTAACAGTGTACTTAGTAACAGTGTACTTAGTAACAGTGAACATGTACCTAGTAACAGTGTATGTGTACCTAGTAACAGTGTACTTAGTAACAGTGTACTTAGTAACAGTGTCCGTGTACCTAGTAACAGTGTGCGTGTACCTAGTAACAGTGTACTTAGTAATCGTGTACGTGTACCTAGTAACAGTGTACCTAGTAACAGTGTACGTGTGCCTAGTAACAGTGTACTTAGTTACAGTGTACTTAGTAACAGTGTACTTGTACCTAGTAACAGTGTACTTGTACCTAGTAACAGTGTATGTGTACCTAGTAACAGTGTACCTAGTAACAGTGTACGTGTACCTAGTAACAGTGTACCTAGTAACAGTGTACGTGTACCTAGTAACAGTGTACCTAGTAACAGTGTATGTGTACCTAGTAACAGTGTACCTAGTAACAGTGTACGTGTACTTAGTAACAGTGTACGTGTACCTAGTAACAGTGTACTTAGTAACAGTGTACCTGGTAACAGTGTACGTGTGCCTAGTAACAGTGTACTTAGCAACAGTGTACGTGTACCTAGTAACATTGTACCTAGTAACAGTGTACTTAGTAACAGTGTACGTGTACCTAGTAACAGTGTACTTAGTAACAGTGTACGTGTACCTAGTAACATTGTACCTAGTAACAGTGTACTTAGTAACAGTGTACGTGTACCTAGTAACAGTGTACCTGGTAACAGTGTACGTGTGCCTAGTAACAGTGTACTTAGCAACAGTGTACGTGTACCTAGTAACATTGTACCTAGTAACAGTGTACTTAGTAACAGTGTACGTGTACCTAGTAACAGTGTACTTAGTAACATTGTACGTGTACCAAGTAACAGTGTACGTGTACCTAGTAAGAGTGTACTTAGTAACAGTGTACGTGTACCTAGTAACAGCGTACTTAGTAACAGTGTATGTGTACCTAGTAACAGTGTATGTGTACCTAGTAACAGTGTACGTGCACCTAGTAACAGTGTACGTGTACCTAGTAACAGTGTACTTTGTAACAGTGTTCATGTGCCTAGTAACAGTGTACTTAGTAACAGTGTACGTGTGCCTAGTAACAGTGTACTTAGTAACAGTGTACCTAGTAACAGTGTACCTGGTAACAGTGTACGTGTGCCTAGTAACAGTGTACTTAGCAACAGTTTACGTGTACCTAGTAACAGTGTATGTGTACCTAGTAACAGTGTACTTAGTAACAGTGTACTTAGTAACAGTGAACATGTACCTAGTAACAGTGTATGTGTACCTAGTAACAGTGTACTTAGTAACAGTGTACTTAGTAACAGTGTCCGTGTACCTAGTAACAGTGTGCGTGTACCTAGTAACAGTGTACTTAGTAATCGTGTACGTGTACCTAGTAACAGTGTACCTAGTAACAGTGTACGTGTGCCTAGTAACAGTGTACTTAGTTACAGTGTACTTAGTAACAGTGTACTTGTACCTAGTAACAGTGTACTTGTACCTAGTAACAGTGTATGTGTACCTAGTAACAGTGTACCTAGTAACAGTGTACGTGTACCTAGTAACAGTGTACCTAGTAACAGTGTACGTGTACCTAGTAACAGTGTACGTGTACCTAGTAACAGTGTACCTAGTAACAGTGTACGTGTACTTAGTAACAGTGTACGTGTACCTAGTAACAGTGTACTTAGTAACAGTGTACCTGGTAACAGTGTACGTGTGCCTAGTAACAGTGTACTTAGCAACAGTGTACGTGTACCTAGTAACAGTGTATGTGTACCTAGTAACAGTGTACTTAGTAACAGTGTTTGTGTACCTAGTAACAGTGTATGTGTACCTAGTAACAGTGTACCTGGTAACAGTGTACGTGTGCCTAGTAACAGTGTACTTAGCAACAGTGTACGTGTACCTAGTAACAGTGTATGTGTACCTAGTAACAGTGTACTTAGTAACAGTGTTTGTGTACCTAGTAACAGTGTATGTGTACCTAGTAACAATGTACTTAGTAACAGTGTATGTGTACCTAGTAACAGTGTACATGTACCTAGTAACAGTGTACGTGTACCTAGTAACAGTGTATGTATACCTAGTAACAGTGTACCTAGTAACAGTGTACCTGGTAACAGTGTACGTGTGCCTAGTAACAGTGTACTTAGCAACAGTGTACGTGTACCTAGTAACAGTGTATGTGTACCTAGTAACAGTGTACTTAGTAACAGTGTATGTGTACCTAGTAACAATATACTTAGTAACAGTGTACATGTACCTAGTAACAGTGTACGTGTACCTAGTAACAGTGTATGTGTACCTAGTAACAGTGTACCTAGTAACAGTGTACGTGTACCTAGTAACAGTGTACCTAGTAACAGTGTACGTGTACCTAGTAACAGTGTACTTAGTAACAGTGTACGTGTACCTAGTAACAGTGTACGTGTACCTAGTAACAGTGTACCTGGTAACAGTGTACGTGTGCCTAGTAACAGTGTACTTAGCAACAGTGTATGTGTACCTAGTAACAGTGTACTTAGTAACAGTGTTTGTGTACCTAGTAACAGTGTATGTGTACCTAGTAACAATGTACTTAGTAACAGTTTATGTGTACCTAGTAACAGTGTACATGTACCTAGTAACAGTGTACGTGTACCTAGTAAGAGTGTATGTGTACCTAGTAACAGTGTACCTAGTAACAGTGTACGTGTACCTAGTAACAGTGTACTTAGTAACAGTGTACGTGTACCTAGTAACAGTGTACTTAGTAACAGTGTACGTGTACCTAGTAACAGTGTACTTAGTAACAGTGTTCGTGTACCTAGTAACAGTGTACCTAGTAACAGTGTGCGTGTGCCTAGTAACAGTTTGCGTGTACCTAGTAACAGTGTATGTGTACCTAGTAACAGTGTACTTAGTAACAGTGTACCTAGTAACAGTGTATGTGTGCCTAGTAACAGTGTACTTAGTAACAGTGTACCTAGTAACAGTGTATGTGTGCCTAGTAACAGGGTACTTAGTAACAGTGTACCTAGTAACAGTGTATGTGTACCTAGTAACAGTGTACTTAGTAACAGTGTACGTGTACCTAGTAACAGTGTACGTGTACCTAGTAACAGTGTACTTAGTAACAGTGTTCGTGTACCTAGTAACAGTGTACGTAGTAACAGTGTTCGTGTACCTAGTAACAGTGTGCGTATACCTAGTAACAGTGTATGTGTACCTAGTAACAGTGTACTTAGTAACAGTGTACGTGTACCTAGTAACAGTGTACCTGGTAACAGTGTACGTGTGCCTAGTAACAGTGTACTTAGTAACAGTGTATGTGTACCTATTAACAGTGTACATGTACCTAGTAACAGTGTACGTGTACCTAGTAACAGTGTACCTAGTAACAGTGTTCATGTACCTAGTAACAGTGTACGTGTACCTAGTAACAGTGTACTTAGTAACAGTGTTCATGTACCTAGTAAAAGTGTACCTAGTAACAGTGTACGTGTACCTAGTAACAGTGTACTTGGTAACAGTGTTCTTGGTAACAGTGTTCGTGTACCTAGTAACAGTGTACTTGGTAACAGTGTTCGTGTACCTAGTAACAGTGTACTTAGTAACAGTGTTCGTGTACCTAGTAACAGTGTACCTAGTAACAGTGTATGTGTACCTAGTAACAGTGTACGTGTACCTAGTAACAGTGTATGTGTACCTAGTAACAGTGTACTTGGTAACAGTGTTCGTGTATCTAGTAACAGTGTACTTGGTAATAGTGTTCATGTACAGAGTAACAGTGTACTTAGTAACAGTGTTCGTGTACCTAGTAACAGTGTACCTAGTAACAGTGTATGTGTACCTAGTAACAATGTACGTGTACCTAGTAACAGTGTACGTGTACCTAGTAACAGTGTATGTGTACCTAGTAACAATGTACTTAGTAACAGTGTTGTACATGTACTTAGTAACAGTGTACGTGTACCTAGTAACAGTGTACTTAGTAACAGTGTACGTGTACCTAGTAACAATGTACTTAGTAACAGTGTATGTGTACCTAGTAACAGTGTACTTAGTAACAGTGTTCGTGTACCTGGTAACAGTGTACCTAGTAATAGTGTATGTGTACCTAGTAACAGTGTATGTGTACCTAGTAACAGTGTATGTGTACCTAGTAACAATGTACTTAGTAACAGTGTACGTGTACCTAGTAACAGTGTACGTCTACCTAGTAACAGTGTACTTAGTAACAGTGTATGTGTAATGGAAAATGGAAATAGATGGTGCTGGTCTTGGTAAGAAATCACTTTCTCTAATAATAGAGAGAAAAGGACTTGATATACGTATTAAAATCCAGTGGATAATGTGCAGTATACTCACTCCTTAAGTAACATGAGTTCAGCTTGTGAGAAGTGTCTCTCTCTGTAATGATGGTGATGTGATTCCAAAGAAAGTATCAGCTGGGCTAGGAGTGGAATGAAAACTCTATCAACAGTGTATTAGACCATTCATAACAAATTAAGTAGTAACTTACTTATTGGATATAGTAAGTCCGGCTCATCACAGCAGAAAGAAAAAGGAAGGAAATCTCCTGTTGTATAAAAACATATTTATTTCAGCTCTACGCGTTTCAACGCACAAGTGTCTTTTTCAAGAGCAATAATAAAAGCAGGTAAAAGTTTTGATAATGCTGTGACTCCTGGAGCCGGATTTTATACAGGTGTGTTGGTGTTCCAATTTCCTGTGTTAAACAGGAAATTGGACTCACATAAAGTAAATACAGACAACATATAATAATGTTTATGCCCAACAAACTGATCCTTGCATTGCAAAAATGATGATATGCCATTTGTTTAGAAATTAATCGAACTTTGGTATATCGTTGGGCATAAACATGAAAAAGGAATACAATAACCAATGAGCGAATCCCTTTGAAATTATGTCCAATCCGTGCAAAGTGTTTATTTAAGTCTTCATTCGAGTACTGACTTTCTTCAAGTTCCCTTTCTGGTCCGTTATGTTATCACATGATATCTTCAGCCAATCAAGTCTTTTTAAGTATCCATGGTGAATGTGTTTACATCGGGTAAGACTTGTCCGGTCACATGTTCCTCCTGGCCAATCATAGGAAGGATGACTATCGTTATGAAGTTCCTTTTCAAGTCCGCTTCTAGGTTTAACATAAACATTATTATATGTTGTCTGTATTTACTTTATGTGAGTCCAATTTCCTGAATGGTCTAATACACTGTTGATTGAGTTTTCATTCCACTCCTAGCCCAGCTGATACTTTCTTTGGAATCACATCACCATCATTACAGAGACACTTCTCACAAGCTGAACTCATGTTACTTAAGGAGTGAGTATACTGCACATTATTCACTGGATTTTAATGCATATATCAAGTCCTTTTCTCTCTATTATTAGAGAAAGTGATTTCTCCAACATTGGTGTGTCCGGTCCACGGCGTCATCCTTACTTGTGGGAATATCTCTTCCCCAACAGGAAATGGCAAAGAGTCCCAGCAAAGCTGGCCATATAGTCCCTCCTAGGCTCCGCCCACCCCAGTCATTCTCTTTGCCGTTGCACAGGCAACATCTCCACGGAGATGGTTAAGAGTTTTTTGGTGTTTAAATGTAGTTTTTTATTCTTCTATCAAGTGTTTGTTATTTTAAAATAGTGCTGGTATGTACTATTTACTCTGAAACAGAAAAAGATGAAGATTTCTGTTTGTGAGAGGAAGATGATTTTAGCAGACAGTAACTAAAATCGATTGCTGTTTCCACATAGGACTGTTGAGAAGAAGTAACTTCAGTTGGGGGAAACAGTTAGCAGACTTTTCTGCTTAAGGTATGACTAGCCATATTTCTAACAAGACTGTGTAATGCTGGAAGGCTGTCATTTCCCCTCATGGGGACCGGTAAGCCATTTTCTTAGTCTCAAACAGAATAAAGGGCTTAATATGGGCTATAAAACTGGTAGACACTTTTATGGGCTAAATCGATTGCTTTATTTGGACATTTTATACATGTTTATGATGATATTTCACATTTATAAGCTTGGGGAACGTTTTTTAACGGCAGGCACTATGTTAGACACCTTTTCCAGTCAGGGAGGGCCTTCCCAGTTGTAGGCTGAGCCTCATTTTCGCGCCATTACTGCGCAGTTGTTTTTGAGAGCAAGACATGCAGATGCATGTGTGAGGACCTGAAAATAGCTGGAAACGTTTCTAGAAGGCGTCATTTGGTATCGTATTCCCCTCTGGGCTTGGTTAGATCTCAGCAAAAGCTGTAGCTGGGACTGTATAGGGGTTAAATTTGTAAACGGCTCCGGTTCCGTTATTTTAAGGGTTAAAGCTCTGAAATTTGGTGTGCAATACTCTTAATGCTTTAAGACACTGTGGTGAAATTTTGGTAATTTTTGAACAATTCCTTCATAGTTTTTCACATATTCAGTAATAAAGTGTTTCTGTTTAAAATTTAAAGAGACAGTAACGGTTTTGTTTTAAAACGGTTTTTGTGCTTTATTAACAAGTTTAAGCCTGTTTAACATGTCTGTGCCTTCGGATAAGCTATGTTCTATATGTATGAAAGCCAATGTGTCTCCCCATTTAAATTTGTGTGATAATTGTGCCACAGCGTCCAAACAAAGTAAGGACAGTACTGCCACAGATAATGAAATTGCCCAAGATGATTCCTCAGATGAGGGAAGTAGACATGATACTACATCATCTCCTACTGTGTCTACACCAGTTTTGCCCACGCAGGAGGCCCCTAGTACATCTAGCGCGCCAATGCTTATTACCATGCAACAATTGACGGCTGTAATGGATAACTCCATAGCAAATATTTTATCCAAAATGCCTGCATATCAGAGAAAGCGCGATTGCTCTGTCTTAAACACTGAAGAGCAGGAGGGCGCTGATGATAATTGTTCTGTCATTCCCTCACACCAATCTGAAGTGGCCATGAGGGAGGTTTTGTCTGATGGGGAAATTTCAGATTCAGGAAAAATTTCTCAACAAGCTGAACCTGATGTTGTGACATTTAAATTTAAATTAGAACATCTCCGCGCACTGCTTAAGGAGGTGTTATCTACTCTGGATGATTGTGACAACTTGGTCATTCCAGAGAAATTATGCAAAATGGACAAGTTTCTAGAGGTTCCGGTGCACCCCGACGCTTTTCCTATACCCAAGCGGGTGGCGGACATAGTGAATAAGGAGTGGGAGAAGCCCGGCATACCTTTTGTTCCCCCTCCTATATTTAAGAAATTATTTCCTATGGTCGACCCCAGAAAGGACTTATGGCAGACAGTCCCTAAGGTCGAGGGGGCAGTTTCTACTTTAAACAAGCACACTACTATTCCTATCGAGGATAGTTGTGCTTTCAAAGATCCTATGGATAAAAAATTGGAAGGTTTGCTTAAAAAGATTTTTGTACAGCAAGGTTACCTTCTACAACCCATTTCGTGCATTGTTCCTGTCACTACTGCAGCGTGGTTCTGGTTCGAGGAACTAGAAAAGTCGCTCGGTAGAGAGACTCCATATGAGGAGGTTATAGACAGAGTTCACGCACTTAAGTTGGCTAAAGTCTTGGTCTGCGGATGTTTCATCCAAGACAAAATTGCTTAACATCCCTTTCAAAGGTAAAACTCTCTTCGGTCCAGAATTGAAAGAGATTATCTCAGACATCACTGGGGGAAAGGGCCACGCCCTTCCACAAGATAGCCCGTTCAAGGCCAAGCATAAGTCTAATTTTCGTTCCTTTCGCAATTTCAGGAACGGACCGGCCTCTAATTCTGCATCCTCTAAGCAAGAGGGTAATGCCTCACAGCCCAAACCAGCCTGGAAACCTATGCAAGGCTGGAACAAGGGTAAGCAGGTCAAGAAGCCTGCTGCTGCTAACAAGACAGCATGAAGGAGTAGCCCCCGATCCGGGACCGGATCTAGTAGGGGGCAGAGTCTCTCTCTTTGCTCATGCTTGGGCAAGAGATGTTCAGGATCCCTGGGCACTAGAAATAGTTTCTCAGGGTTATCTTCTGGAATTCAGGGAACTACCCCCAAGGGGAAGGTTCCACATGTCTCACTTATCCTTAAACCAAATAAAGAGACAGGCGTTCTTACATTGTGTAGAGGACCTGTTAAAAATGGGAGTGATACACCCTGTCCCAATAAAAGAACAGGGAATGGGATTTTATTCAAATCTGTTCGTAGTTCCCAAAAAAGAGGGAACATTCAGACCAATTTTGGATCTGAAGATCCTAAACAAATTTCTCAGGGTACCATCGTTCAAAATGGAAACCATTCGAACGATTCTACCCACTATCCAGGAAGGTCAATTTATGACTACCGTGGATCTAAAGGATGCGTACCTACATATTCCTATCCACAAAGAACATCATCAGTTCCTAAGGTTCGCTTTTCTGGACAAACATTACCAGTTTGTGGCCCTCCCATTCAAGTTAGCCACTGCTCCAAGGATTTTCACAAAGGTACTCGGGTCCCTTCTAGCGGTTCTAAGGCCGAGGGGCATTGCAGTAGTACCATACCTGGACGACATTCTAATACAAGCGTCGTCCCTGTCAAAAGCAAAGGCTCATACAGACATTGTTCTGGCCTTTCTCAGATCGCACGGATGGAAGGTGAACGTAGAAAAAAGTTCTCTGTCTCCGTCAACAAGAGTTCCCTTCTTGGGAACAATAATAGATTCCTTAGAAATGAGGATTTTTCTGACAGAGGTCAGAAAATCAAAGCTTCTAAGTGCTTGTCAAGTTCTTCATTCTGTTCCACGTCCTTCCATAGCTCAGTGCATGGAAGTAGTAGGGTTGATGGTTGCAGCAATGGACATAGTTCCTTTTGCACGAATTCATCTAAGACCATTACAACTGTGCATGCTCAAACAGTGGAATGGGGACTATACAGACTTGTCTCCAATGATTCAAGTAGATCAGAAGACCAGAGATTAACTCCGTTGGTGGCTGACCCTGGACCATCTATCCAAGGGAATGAGCTTCCGCAGACCAGAGTGGGTCATTGTCACGACCGACGCCAGTCTAGTGGGCTGGGGCGCGGTCTGGGAATCCCTGAAGACTCAGGGACTATGGTCTCGGGAAGAGTCTCTTCTCCCGATAAACATTCTGGAACTAAGAGCGATTTTTAATGCTCTCAGGGCTTGGCCTCAACTAGCAAAGGCCAGATTCATAAGATTCCAATCAGACAACATGACGACGGTTGCGTATATCAATCATCAGGGGGGAACAAGGAGTTCCCTGGTGATGAAAGAAGTGACCAAAATAATACAATGGGCGGAGGAACACTCCTGCCATCTATCTGCGATCCACATCCCAGGTGTGGAAAACTGGGAAGCGGATTATCTGAGTCGTCAGACTTTCCATCCGGGGGAGTGGGAACTCCATCCGGAGATCTTTGCCCAACTGACTCAATTATGGGGCATTCCAGACATGGATCTGATGGCGTCTCGTCAGAACTTCAAGGTTCCGTGTTACGGGTCCAGATCCAGGGATCCCAAGGCGACGCTAGTAGATGCACTAGTAGCACCTTGGACCTTCAACCTAGCTTATGTGTTTCCACCGTTTCCTCTCATTCCCAGGCTGGTAGCCAGGATCAAACAGGAGAGGGCCTCGGTGATCTTGATAGCTCCTGCGTGGCCACGCAGGACTTGGTATGCAGACCTGGTGAATATGTCATCGGTTCCACCATGGAAGCTACCTTTGAGACAGGACCTTCTTGTTCAGGGTCCATTCGAACATCCAAATCTGGTCTCCCTCCAGCTGACGACTTGGAGATTGAACGCTTGATTCTTTCAAAGCGTGGGTTTTCAGATTCTGTGATAGATACTCTGGTTCAGGCCAGAAAACCAGTAACTAGAAAGATTTACCATAAGATATGGAAAAAATATATCTGTTGGTGTGAATTCAAAGGATTCCCATGGAATAAGATAAAAATCCAATGTTTTCTTACAGCGCTGAAAGTGTGGACCTATAGCTCCTGTCTATAGTGGGTCCCCAGGTGCCCACTTTTAGAAAATATGTGTCAAAACGTGGTTTAGAAAGGAGCGCCAAATCTTGGCGAGGTCTGGTGCGGTATAGGTGTGAAAATATGGTATTCTGTCTGAGAAATTGTATAGCGCTATAGCTCAGCTACAATTATGGTAGTTGTGCTGTATAGATGTGTAGGTTTTGATATCTAGATATAAGATCTAAGAGTGGCACAGTTGATACATAAAAGCATTTAATACATATTAAACATATAAAACAAGGGTGTCGTTTAAAATATATTTTAACAGAACGGCAAGAAATAATGTGTAAAAACACATAAACACATAAATATCTATAAAAACACGCGTGTTTTGCTTTTTAGCTGTATGTATAATGTCTCATAAAATTCGTCTCATATATAGTTGTGTTGGCATAAATCTGAAAATAATAAACAATAAAAAATAATAAAAAACAATGAAAAGTAAATAATGTCCAATAATCCCTTCTCAAAGTTAAGAGATATATAAAAAAAGGTTAAGTAGTGTCCAAAAATCCCTTCTCAAAGTTAAGAGATATAAATAGATTTTCACATGTGTATCCAAAAAATAAACTGTCCAAATTTAAGTGTTGTCCAAAAACGTGGTATAAATGAATAGTGCAAATCCAGCAGATTCAAAAGTTCTATTAAAAAAGCTTTGCAAAAAACATTTCAAAGAAACATTTAAAAAACATCAAAATGAAGGTAGAAAAAAAGGTCTATCAAAATATGGTGACAAAGAATAATCCGTGAAGTCAATCCAAAATAGTGATAAAAATAAGTCCAAAAAAGATGTAAAATATCCAAAAGATAAAAAACAAAAAATAAATGATTAGTATGTGCACAAACTAGTGAGAGAGATCCCAAAAAGGGGGCTTATGTGGAGGGGTTATGTTTCCATGTAGAGGGGTTATGTTTCCATGTAGAAAAATTATTTGCTGTATAAAAATAAAAAATAAAAATAAGCAAAAATATAAATAAAAATAATCCTAGGGAATCTTCAAACCCTGAAAATAAAAGATAATAACAATAGTGTAATACTGTATTATAATTCAACAATCAAGGAATAAATAGCTCACCATAGCTCTGTCAACGCGTTTCGGCCCTCAAGAGAGGCCTTTATCAAGACTATAGTATGGTGTGGGTGAGCTGAAGACTTTATACCTTTCTCTAACCAATCAAATTGCATTGAAATTGCGCCAAATTTTTGCGCCAAAATTTTGCGCCAAAAATGTGGTACCGGAAGTGTTGAGCCGGAAGTGCTCATCTGTATATAAAAAAAAAAAAAAAAAAAAAAAAAAAAAAGTTCACATTTGTCTCTGTATCATTTAGATAAGGCTTTTATTTAGAATTTGTCTATGTCTATGTTTATTAAACATTGTCTATGTTGTTCCTAATGTGTTTATTCGTGTTATGTGCCTTAGTAGTTAGCTGTGGGGTCAAATGTTATGGTTTGCCGGTGGAAGGCGGAAGAACTGAAAAAACGCTTTCTTGAGAGAGGATATGAAGAGGAAAAACTCCACAAAGATATAAAAGAAGTCAGGCAAAAGGATCGCAAGGAACTTCTCAAGTATAAAGACAAGAGAATTAGGAGAGACATGAACACCGACTCCATAGAGGTTGCCTTTATCACGCAGTACAGCGAAAACAGGAGAACCATCGAGAAAATAATAGAAAAGCACTGGCATCTACTGAAGGATGACGACACAATTGGCGAAACACTCATCAACAGACCGAAATTTATCTATAGAAAATCAGATAACCTTAAGAACATTCTATCTCCTAGCATTCCACGCCCAACAACACCTCAGACGAGAGATATATCCGGAAAACCCATAAAAGGTTTTTTCCCATGCCCGAGCTGCAAGGCGTGTAAGAGAGGCTTGAAAATCAAAAACTTTTCACCGCACAACTCCAGTATCAAACATGAAATAAAGGATCTGATCAGATGCAGCAGCAAGGGGGTAATTTACATAATACAATGCAAATGTGGACTACAATACGTCGGACAAACCTCGAGATGCCTAAAAGACAGAATACGGGAACATGTGCTACAGATTGAACATGGCAGCACAGACACCGCACTGTATAGACACTTTTCTATTAAACACAAAGGAAACATCAAGGATCTAAACTTCTATGGTATCCAGATAGTAAAGCCTAATTGGAGGGGAGGCAACTATGAAAAGAAGCTCCTAATCGCGGAATCCAGATGGATATTTGAGCTGGATTGTCTCTACCCGAAGGGTCTGAACAACAAGGAAGACCTCTCACATCTTTTAAGCTTGAAACACACATAAATTTGACTTCTGAATATCTATTCGGAAAACACTGCTGCCCTCATACAGAAGGAAAACAATAAAGAAAACATAACGAGGTCAATATATGACACGACAAGAACAAAATATATCTAATGAAGATGTCCTGCATAGATCCACACAAAGATCTATATTAGGATCTCTAAAGCCAATCTAAACATCTTTATTTTTATTGCTCTACTCAAATAGCCATAAGATGAGTTCCAACAAACCTTATTACACAAACAGAGAGACTATATAGATGCCAATAACATTAACAAGATATGATCCCCTAATATGTCAACAGCATATGAGATGCCAATAATATTAACAAGATATGATCCCATAATATGTCAACAGCATAAGAGACACTTGACTTAGCAACCTCTCCATCTGGGAAATATCTAACAGAATAAGTTAGAAAGTAACCGAAGCCTGACTCTTCATAAGAATATAAACACAATTTAAAATGTGTATAGAGGTAACATAATCCCAATACCAACAACATGATTACACCTCATAACAAATTTAAATTCACAATTCCCCAAAAGACAACTAATCAATTAGATCGATAAAAGTACCCATTGATCTCACAATCTACATAAATACATTCATATACTTGTATGAGACAAGTTTCCTTCATATCCACATCAGATTTCAAAAAACTCCTATCATAGTGCGCACACGGTTAACTAATTTTTATACCAGGCACATTTAGATAGAAAATAAGACTTCCAATACCCAATATTGCACATGACAAAAAGAGAATACAGGTTGATACAAATGTACTCCTTCTATAGATTTTCTAACCAATCATAGATGCATTGTAAAAAAGTTTTTCTTTATACTACATATCTTTTATATTTTTATCCTAAAAAGTTTTTTAGAAAGTTTCCAAAAGTTCCTTTAAGGTTTTTAGATCTCTATTTATTAGATTATGTATTTTTCGATATATATATATATTTTCCAATATATATAAACTGTGTATTTTACAATATACACTCTCTGTACCGTGATCCCTACATTGATTTTGTTCACTAGACAAATACCAAGGTTAACAAAGGTGTCCCTTTGAATTTGAATAGGCTAGGATACACACCACTTCCGGTTTAACCATGACCGGTAAGGTGCAACATCCGGCTCAATCTTACCGGATGTTAAAGTATCTTACTTTTTCCGGCTACTTCCGGTTCAGAAACGTACCGGTATTTTGTCATATATTTCATGCCAAGTTGTAAAACTGGCTCTACATGTGGGATAACTGCTTTCTGCCCCTCCGGATCTGATTGGTACAGAGTAAATACCACTTCCGCCTCACCCATAACATCCGATATAGCTTAACCGGATGTTTACATCTCAGCGGCCATTTCCGGTTAAAAAAACACCGGCAAACCATAACATTTGACCCCACAGCTAACTACTAAGGCACATAACACGAATAAACACATTAGGAACAACATAGACAATGTTTAATAAACATAG
Source organism: Bombina bombina (assembly GCF_027579735.1). Taxonomy (NCBI): domain Eukaryota; kingdom Metazoa; phylum Chordata; class Amphibia; order Anura; family Bombinatoridae; genus Bombina; species Bombina bombina. The sequence goes on along the minus strand of NC_069509.1, from coordinate 10,920,544 downwards.
ACATAGACAAATTCTAAATAAAAGCCTTATCTAAATGATACAGAGACAAATGTGAACTTTTTTTTTTTTTTTATATACAGATGAGCACTTCCGGCTCAACACTTCCGGTACCACATTTTTGGCGCGAAATTTTGGCGCAAAAATTTGGCGCAATTTCAATGCAATTTGATTGGTTAGAGAAAGGTATAAAGTCTTCAGCTCACCCACACCATACTATAGTCTTGATAAAGGCCTCTCTTGAGGGCCGAAACGCGTTGACAGAGCTATGGTGAGCTATTTATTCCTTGATTGTTGAATTATAATACAGTATTACACTATTGTTATTATCTTTTATTTTCAGGGTTTGAAGATTCCCTAGGATTATTTTTATTTATATTTTTGTATTTTTGCTTATTTTTATTTTTTATTTTTATACAGCAAATAATTTTTCTACATGGAAACATAACCCCTCTACATGGAAACATAACCCCTCCACATAAGCCCCCTTTTTGGGATCACTCTCACTAGTTTGTGCACATACTAATCATTTATTTTTTGTTTTTTATCTTTTGGATATTTTACATCTTTTTTGGACTTATTTTTATCACTATTTTGGATTGACTTCACGGATTATTCTTTGTCACCATATTTTGATAGACCTTTTTTTCTACCTTCATTTTGATGTTTTTTAAATGTTTCTTTGAAATGTTTTTTGCAAAGCTTTTTTAATAGAACTTTTGAATCTGCTGGATTTGCACTATTCATTTATACCACGTTTTTGGACAACACTTAAATTTGGACAGTTTATTTTTTGGATACACATGTGAAAATCTATTTATATCTCTTAACTTTGAGAAGGGATTTTTGGACACTACTTAACCTTTTTTTATATATCTCTTAACTTTGAGAAGGGATTATTGGACATTATTTACTTTTCATTGTTTTTTATTATTTTTTATTGTTTATTATTTTCAGATTTATGCCAACACAACTATATATGAGACGAATTTTATGAGACATTATACATACAGCTAAAAAGCAAAACACGCGTGTTTAAATAGATATTTATGTGTTTATGTGTTTTTTACACATTATTTCTTGCCGTTCTGTTAAAATATATTTTAAACGACACCCTTGTTTTATATGTTGAATATGTATTAAATGCTTTTATGTATCAACTGTGCCACTCTTAGATCTTATATCTAGATATCAAAACCTACACATCTATACAGCACAACTACCATAATTGTAGCTGAGCTATAGCGCTATACAATTTCTCAGACAGAATACCATATTTTCACACCTATACCGCACCAGACCTCGCCAAGATTTGGCGCTCCTTTCTAAACCACGTTTTGACACATAAGATAAAAATCCCTAAGATTCTCTCTTTTCTACAAGAAGGTTTGGAGAAAGGATTATCTGCAAGTTCTCTAAAGGGACAGATCTCTGCTTTATCTGTCTTACTGCACAAAAGACTGGCAGCTGTGCCAGATGTTCAAGCATTTGTTCAGGCTCTGGTTAGGATCAAGCCTGTTTACAGACCTTTGACTCCTCCCTGGAGTCTAAATCTAGTTCTTTCAGTTCTTCAAGGGGTTCAGTTTGAACCTTTACATTCCATAGATATTAAGTTACTATCTTGGAAAGTTTTGTTTTTAGTTGCTATTTCTTCTGCTAGAAGAGTTTCTGAGTTATCTGCTTTGCAGTGTTCTCCGCCTTATCTGGTGTTCCATGCAGATAAGGTGGTTTTGCGTACTAAGCCTGGTTTTCTTCCAAAGGTTGTTTCTAACAAGAATATTAACCAGGAGATAGTTGTTCCTTCTTTATGTCCGAATCCAGTTTCAAAGAAAGAACGTTTGTTACACAATTTGGACGTAGTCCGTGCTCTAAAATTCTATTTAGAGGCTACAAAAGATTTCAGACAAACATCTTCTTTGTTTGTTGTCTATTCTGGTAAAAGGAGAGGTCAAAAAGCGACTTCTACCTCTCTTTCCTTTTGGCTTAAAAGCATCATCCGATTGGCTTACGAGACTGCCGGACGGCAGCCTCCTGAAAGAATTACAGCTCACTCCACTAGGGCTGTAGCTTCCACATGGGCCTTCTAGAACGAGGCTTCTGTTGACCAGATATGTAAGGCAGCGACTTGGTCTTCACTGCACACTTTTGCCAAATTTTACAAATTTGATACTTTTGCTTCTTCAGAGGCTATTTTTGGGAGAAAGGTTTTGCAAGCCGTGGTGCCTTCCGTTTAGGTAACCTGATTTGCTCCCTCCCTTCATCCGTGTCCTAAAGCTTTGGTATTGGTTCCCACAAGTAAGGATGACGCCGTGGACCGGACACACCAATGTTGGAGAAAACAGAATTTATGCTTACCTGATAAATTACTTTCTCCAACGGTGTGTCCGGTCCACGGCCCGCCCTGGTTTTTTTAATCAGGTCTGATGAATTATTTTCTCTAACTACAGTCACCACGGTACCATATGGTTTCTCCTATATATTTTCCTCCTGTCCGTCGGTCGAATGACTGGGGTGGGCGGAGCCTAGGAGGGACTATATGGCCAGCTTTGCTGGGACTCTTTGCCATTTCCTGTTGGGGAAGAGATATTCCCACAAGTAAGGATGACGCCGTGGACCGGACACACCGTTGGAGAAAGTAATTTATCAGGTAAGCATAAATTCTGTTTTCTTACCAAGACCAGCGCCATCTATTTCCATTTTCCATTGTCTATACAGTCCCTGGGGAGAGACTGAAAGAGGGCAGCGGTCGTTTCTTTATAAGGAGAGTATTGTTTTTAGCTCATTGTGTTAGGCATTTTGTTTAACACCTGACTTTTTGCTGTACACATACCTTTGCACTAACAGTGTATGTGTACCTAGTAACAGTGTACCTAGTAACAGTGTACATGTACCTAGTAACAGTGTACTTAGTAACAGTGTACGTGTACCTAGTAATAGTGTACTTAGTAGCAGTGTACGTGTACCTAGTAACAGTGTACTTAGTAACAGTGTACGTGTACTTAGTAACAGTGTACGTGTACCTAGTAACAGTGTACTTAGTAACAGTGTACGTGTACCTAGTAACAGTGTACTTAGTAACAGTGTACATGTACCTATTAATAGTGTACTTAGTAACAGTGTTCGTGTACCTAGTAACAGTGTACGTGTACCTAGTAACAGTGTATGTGTACCTAGTAACAGTGTACTTAGTAACAGTGTACATGTACCTAGTAATAGTGTACTTAGTAACAGTGTACCTAGTAACAGTGTATGTGTACCTAGTAACAGTGTACTTGGTAACAGTGTACGTGTACCTAGTAACAGTGTACTTAGTAACAGTGTACGTGTACCTAGTAACAGTGTACTTAGTAACAGTGTACATGTACCTAGTAATAGTGTACTTAGTAACAGTGTACCTAGTAACAGTGTATGTGTACCTAGTAACAGTGTACTTAGTAACAGTGTACGTGTACCTAGTAACAGTGTACGTGTACCTAGTAACAGTGTACTTAGTAACAGTGTATGTGTACCTAGTAACAGTGTATGTGTACCTAGTAACAGTGTGATGAGAGTGGGAGGTGACGTCACCAGATGGGGGCGTGGCTTATAGACGTTATTGTCTATGTCGCAGTTACCAAGTTAGATGTGTTGTACAAGCTGTATACTTCTATACTCTGCAATAAAATAGCATTGTACCTTCTATGCTGTGTCCTGCATCTCATGACATGGTGTCAGAAGTTCTTGCCTACACTTCTGTTTCCTGATTAGTGACAATGTCGAAGTTTACCCCACCTCAGCCTTTTGGTTTCTCTCAGCCTGCAGCTTGGCCCACATGGCTTCAGCGGTTTCAACGCTTCAGGATTGCTTCCAAGCTGAACAAGGAGAGTGGTGAAGTACAAGTTAATTCTCTTTTATACTCTATGGGGAAAGATGTGGAGCCAGTGTTCAATGCCTTTACTTTCCAAGAAGGGCGATAATTTGACTTTGAAATAGTTATGAATAAACTCAGTGCTCACTTTGTGCCCAAAAGAAATGTGATTCATGAGAGGGCTTGTTTACACAAACGTGCTCAGCGTGTGGGAGAATCTATGGAGTCATTTGTGCGCAACCTGTATGAACTAGCTGAATTCTGTGAGTTTGGTGTTGCTAAAGAGGAGCAAATCAGAGACAGAATAGTCATAGGAATTGCAGATGCTGAAGTCTCACTGAAGCTACAGTTGGAGGCCGAATTAACATTAGATGGGGCTATTAGGATGGCCCGCCAGAGTGAACTGGTGAAAAAGCAAAGTGCTGATCTGAGGTCTGAGAGTATTGTGGATGAAGTGACGCAGTTCAGGAGAGCTGCAGGTGAAAGGCACAGTGTGAGTGGTAGACCAAGGGCAACAGATAGACCCAGAAGCAGAAGTGCGCAGCAGGCTTACTGCACGCGCTGTAACCGTACCCATGATCAGAATGTTGCATGCCCCGTTAAAGATAAAAGATGTAGAAAGTATAACCGAATGGGTCATTTTGAAGTGGCATGTAAAACTGAATATAATAAGGAGATGCAGGTGGATAGTGACCAGGAGGGTCAAGAAATGTCCTTTGTAGGGTCTGTTGTTGAACGATTTGGTTCAGACGAAGATTGGCAGGTTACCCTTACTGTAATGGGAGCCAAGGTTGCCTTCAAGGTTTACACGGGAGCAGACATCACTGTTATGTCCCTTGCAGCATTCATAAAACTGCCTCAGCTGGCAAAAGTTACAATGAAAGTTCATAGTCCTGGTGGCCACATCGATTATGACTGTGGTTAGTGCTGATGCGAGCAGTTATGGGTTAGGGGCCGCCTTCCTGCAACTGAATAAGAACAAACTACAGCCCATCGCCTACAGTTCCCGTACACTGATGGCTGCGGAGTCGAAATACGCCAAAATTGAGAAAGAGTGCCTGGCTGCAGTTTGGGCCTGTGAGCGCTTCCAGCATTACCTAGTAGGTTTAGAGAAATTTAGTCTGGAGACTGACCATACACCGCTAGTCCCTCTAATCAACCACTAGTCCCTCTAATATCAACTATGATATTGACAAAACACCCCTAAGATGCCAGAGACTTCTGATGAGGCTGCTCAGGTTCAACGTTCAGGCAGTGCATGTGCCAGGGAAACTACTGGTAGTGGCAGATACACTTTCCAGGCTCCCGCTGGTTGCTGCTGAAGAATCTTTAACGGAATCAGATGTGAAAGTGTATGTAGATTCAGTTCTGGCATCCAAATACATTTCGTCAGGGAAGCTAGAGCAAATAAGAAAGGAGACACGTTTAGATACAAACCTTCAAGAAGTTAAGTACATAAAAGAAGGTTGATTTCTACTCCACTGCCTGCAGGTCCATGGCAGAAAATAGCTGCTAATTTGTGCGAACTGCACAGGAAAAGTACCTAGTCATGATTGACTACTATTCCAGGTATTTGGAGATTGCACCCTTAAATGAGATCACCAGTCAAGCCGTTATAACTCTTCTCAAGAGCTTATTCGCCCAGTGGGGCATACCAATGGTGGATTTAGTGAGTGATAACGGAATGCAGTTTGCTTCCATGGAGTTCAGTTCTTTCAGCAGTGAATGGGATTTTGTCCATTCTACGTCAAGTCCACATTACCCACAGGCCAATGGAATGGTTGAAAGGGCAGTTCAAACAACAAAGTTCATTTTCAAGCAATCTGAGCCATACCTAGCTGTCTTGGCCTATAGGGCAACTCCCATCCAAGCCACGGGTTTTAGCCCGGCACAACTGATGCTAGGATGTCGGATTTGCACCACTTACCCTCTGTGGGTCGAAATTTGAAAGGAAACCAATGGCACTACTAGCGTATAAGACCTTAATTCCTACACTTATTTAATAATTTGTCAGGATGTGGGTGCTGTGTATAAAACCGTATTTAGCAAAGAAAGAGAAAGTATACACTTATAGCACTCCTAGGTCTATAAATAAATTGAATCTAACTGGATGATACAAATTATTCCCTAAGGAATAAGTGGAAAGGGAGAAAACAGATTGCAATTAAAATATAACTTTTATTGGGTTACGGTAAAAATAGGAATACAATTAAAATCACTCTTAAGCACCGATTTTCCTGATGTCAGCAAATTAGTACAAGTAAAGGTTATTGCTCCTAGTACTTAGGTGTTGATTGTGGGCTGGAGTGTGTGCTGCTGTATACTTGTATCTGGAGATCTGATACACCAAATTATTGTAGTCCAAAGTTACTAATTCTTATGTGAGAATTAAGTATATAATGTATTCTTTATGTCTCAATAGTGATATATCTTAGCGGAGCTTGGTTTGAATTAAACACTGGATATATAATTTTTAATATTTCTGCTTGTTGCCAAGGTGGGATTATATATACCCAATTTATTATTTGGATTCTGAATAGAATCTCTTAACTCCGCTTTTAAGTATTAGCAGTAGCCTACCTCCGGATTGAAGAGTAGGCTGTTCCCTCCACAATAACAAAAGCTAACCTTCATATATGCTTTTAAATTGTATCTGAATAATTGAACTTCATTATAATACAGTTTTATCTTTATTGAGACAATGTATATTGTTGTTGTACTTAATAGACTTTTGTGTATTGGTTTCTCTGCGATTGTAAATGACGACCGTTGCTGTTTGGTGTGCTTAAGCTATAATTTCAAAGATTATGTTCTTAAGTCTCTGCACTTGAGCTGTATGTGCTTCCGACTTGTGAATCATACACAGTTTGTATATTATGAACGAACTTCGGTAAGATTTATCTGCTCACAGTTTCTTTAATCTCAGTTTAGATAGCTCTCTGTGATGCGGCAGTAGATAATCTTATATGTCGCAACATTGGAGCTTATCTGATTCTATCATCACAGAATTAATTAAATACCCGTCTGGATAAATCACAATGTACTGGTGATTAAATAATGTAGTTTCTTAGTATAATGAAACGTATCTGTTCTCAGTGACAACAAAGTTTAAGCAGATAGACGTACAAGCATTCCGCTTATGTTGTGAGTCTATAAAATTGTAACCTAATGTTCGTATCAATTTCCACACTTGCAGTAAATTATACTTAATCTGTGTACATTTCACTTTGCATACGGACAGGATTGCCCCGGAAATAGGTTTGTGCACTGTTCTGTTGTATAAGCTGTATTAACGGCGGAAATTATGCATACGTGATCAAGCTGCACATACTCATCTAGTCCAAAGCTAATATGATAGTGCTCTGAATATATTTTGTGCACCTTAGTTATGTAAAACACAGCTATCTTACAACAAGCGGTATCATGGATGTGGATGTATACCAAATGCAACTCGAAGTGAGTTAAATTATTAGGCAGTAGCGCCAAACAAAGTTCTATTATTAAGTCTTTATATATTTTGCAAATTGAAGTTAGCTAATACAGGAGGGATAGTACTTGCAATAATATTCAGTACCAGCACCATATATTCAACACATGATTAGATCTGAGCGTTCATTATTAAGTGAAACCGTGGCTGACTACAGTAATTTGCGGTAGCTTAAGGCTGTCTAAAAACACAGGAGCTCCTAGGACTCCTCACCATTGCCCTATCGTCCCTAACATGTTTCGCAACTAAACGTTGCTTTTTCAAAGGTGAACGCGCCGCAATATTCGCAGCTTTTTAAGGCCGTTAGAAACACGCCCCCAATAGGCGTGTAATGTAATTCAGACCAATGATGTGAGATGAGCTAATGATTGACATGTAGAGACGCATCTGAATACTACTGTTAGGGCAGTCCATTTGATTCTAATTACGAGCTTATTCTTGAATTCTTTCCCAAACCTGAAATTAAATACTGATGCGAATATGGTATAGAAAAAGCAATTAATCTTTTCGAAAAGTTTTATTTTCCAAATATGTTGACAGAGGTGGCTGATATTATATTAACCACAGTTACTCTGTACAAAAGTTAGTATCATTATGATATACATATTTTCTTATCCTGAAGTGTTATTGTTTTGTTAGAACTATACCTAGGATTGTGATCTGTGTGAAACCTAATAAATAATATATGGGGATGAATATAATGTGAACTAACGTGTTACATCGTGATTACAAACATTGGAGGACAAATGATAAATGAAAGGATTCATCAATAAAGTACAGGAATAAATCAAGAAAGGGGAGGGGAAGTGTATATTATAACATCAACCTGACTGGAATTGCTGTGTACATTATATTGTGAACAGGGGGGATTTTTTGACCCCTAAGGAGTGCAATCTCGTGTGTGGTTATAATCTTGTAGAGGAGATATGAAAAAAGGGATATATAAAATAATATAGGGGCGTGAATAAACCATTAATAAAAAATCACTTTCCGTGGTGTTGAAGTGAGTGCACCATCACTTATCTAGTGACTTAGTGTATAAGTGTGTATTAAGTGTAACGTTGACGAAATACGGTTTCTGTGATTTGCTGTCTACCTTACATAGACAATCAGATTTTACAAGAAAGGAGTAAAATTATTTACTTCATTTAATCCATACGGTTGGACTGAGTTCAAAAGAAAGATCCATTTGCTCTCCGCTCTGAGTAGGACGTTCTCTACATTACCACCTCTTATGCCCAAATGTATTTTCTGGATCCCAAAGCATTTTAGATCCGACTGTTTGGAATTGTGTCTTTTCAAGAAATGTCTAGCTACAGATGTCAAATTTTTCCCTTCTTGCAGATCTTTAGTTGCATTTTTTATATTCCTCAGATGTTCTTGGAGTCTTTGTCTTATTTTTCTTGTTGTCATACCAACGTATACCAGATTACATTTGCATTGTAAGACGTATATGACTCCTTCTGTATGGCAATTGATGTAGGATTCAATTTTATGGATTTTCCCAAAGTGGTCAGTGATTTCTTGTTTATTGACCATGAAGCTACAAGTGCTGCATGTTCCGCATTTAAATGATCCTTTCTTGAAGGCTCCCACAGTTCTTGGTCCCTGTAAGTGGCTGGGGCTAATAAGATCCTTTAAATTGCGAGTTCTTCTGAAACCAGTTTGTACTTTTTCTCCTACGATTTTGGAGATTACAGGATCAGAGGTTAGGATGTGCCAATTATTCTGCATAATATTAAGAACTTGAGAGCTTTTGGGGTTGTAGGTGGAGATAAATCTCACTTGTTCCTGTTTTGATTTAATTTTCGTTTTCAGCAGTTCATGTCTCATGGTATTTTTAGCTCTGAATTCTGCTTTTTTTATTGTTCTTTTGCTATAACCTCTTGAGATTAGTCTCTCCGTTAGTTCTTTTGCTCTTATTTTGTAATTCTCTTCTGTGGAGCAATTGCGTCTCATCCTGAGGAATTCTCCTGTGGGGAGCGCTTTTACTGTGTTGGGGGCATGAGCACTTGTACTAAAAAGTAGACTGTTGGTAGCAGTTTTCTTACGATGGACATCTGTTTCCAATGTGCCTGTTATTGTTTTTGTAATTTTTAAATCCAGAAAGTCTATGCTTTTTTGACTTGCTTCATAGGTCAATTTGATGTTTAGTGTGTTGGTATTCAGTTTGGCCATGAATTGGTCCAATTCTGCACGAGTGCCCTCCCATAAGAAGAGCACATCGTCTATGTATCTCATCCATAACGGTATTTTATTTAAATCCTCAGTATTGTCATCTGAGAACACATGTTTTTGCTCCCACCAGCCAAGAAAGAGATTAGCATAGGTGGGGGCACAGGCGGTGCCCATTGCCGTGCCTCTGGTTTGAAGGTAAAAGCCATTATCAAAAGTAAAGAAATTGTGTGTCAAAATGAATTTTAACAGTTGTAGAATAAAACTGTCATGAGCTGGGTCTTCCTCAGATCCCATAGAGAGAAACCACTGTACAGCTTCTATACCAAGATTGTGATTTATACAGGTATATAGTGATTCAACATCAGCTGTAACTAACCAAGTAGATGGTAAAAGGTGTACATTTTCTAGCTGAACCAAGACATCAGTGGTGTCTTGTACATAAGATGACAATTGACGAAGATAATTCCTGAGTCTGAAGTCAATGTATCTGCTCGCTTTTTCCGTAAGGCTGTTAATGCCAGATACAATTGGCCGTCCAGGGGGTTGTTGTTGGTTTTTGTGAATTTTAGGGATTAGGTAGAAAGTTGCTACTGTTGGTTCCTTCACTTTGAGATATTGGTATTCTTTGTTTGTGAGTAGATTATCGAATTTAGCCATTTCTATGATATTCATATATTCAAGGAGAAATGTTTTATTTGGATTAAAGCTTAACTTCTTATAGCACGATGTGTCCCTGAGTTGTTTGTCTGTTTCTTTTTTGTACATGTCAATGGGCCACAAAACTATATTTCCCCCCTTGTCTGAGTTTCGGATGATGACATCATCCCAGTTTCTCATGTCATTTAATGCCTTTTGTTCCTGAGTTGTCAAGTTTTTTTCAATTACTTTGTCTGATAGCTGCAGTATTTCATTACAAACTACATCAGTGAACACCTGTAGTTGAGGGCATTGATTTATCTTGGGCATAAAGGATGACTTGTTTATTATCTTATCACGCCATTTTCTTTCTGTCAAGGAATCAGCTGATTGATCTTGTCCAGACGTATTCTCTGTCAATAGATTTTCTAGTATTTCTAAAGTTTCTCTCTCATCTTCTGTCCAGTGTTGTGTTAAGATTGGTTCTGTAGGTTCTGATTGAGTTTTATTTCTACTGTAGATTCTCTTTAATGCTATTTTTCGAACAAATAGGTGTACATCTTTGATTAATTCGAATTTATCAAGTTTTGGTGTAGGGCAAAATGACATACCTTTGGATAAAACTTGGGTATGTGCTTCCGATAGAAGTTTTTGTGATAAGTTTATAATTCTCAGTGAGTCATTTTGATTTGCGAGAAGGGGCTGGGAGCCCTTTGATAGGGTTTCCAGTTTTTCTTGTTGGTTCTGTTTGATGTTTGACTTTTGTTTTGTCTTTTTGGTTTTCCCCCTGCCTCTTCTGGTGTGTCTCCGCTCGAAGAGGCTCCTGCCCCTAAAAAATCTTTCCTTTTTCCTCTTGTTATTCTTATATTTCTCTCCAAATTGGGTTTTTGAGGTTCCACATCTGATTCTAAGGTTTCAGATTCTTCTCCCTCTGTGTCTGAGACATCACTTTGAACCAAGTTTACCCTAGATTGTCGCCCTTTGTTAGTATTGGTTCTAATTTTCCATTTATACACCTTTTGATTTGCATAGTCTGTTTTATCCCTGCTTAGTTTGCCTTGTTTTGTTTGTTTTATTTCATTTTCGTACTTATCCAGTTCCTTTTGATATTGTTTGTATGTTTCCTCAAAATTAGATAGAGGTTCAAATTCTTCTAATTGTTTATTTAATTCCTGAACTTTGATTTCCAAACAGTCGTATTCTTCCTTATCATGTTTGATGAGTATTTTCATCAGTTTTCCTGAGCATTCTGTCAATGCTTCTTCCCATTCAATGTTGTGTGATGGGTTACGGAACTCGAATGCTGGGAATAATTGTATTCTCAATCCTCTTGGGATTAACTTTAATTCTATATATTTCTCGAAGAAATGATGATTCCACCATAACTTATCTTGTTTAAACATTAATTTGTGTACTTCCCTGAGGGTTGAGTTCATTTTATCTTGTATATTTGAGGCATTAGTGGGTGGATTTTTGAATACATCATTAAGGTCTGTCTCTCTTTTTCTTTGTCTGGATTGTCTGTCTTGCTCCCATTTTGAAGACATGATGGTAAGTTAGATTAAATAGTGTGTGTGCTCTATTGGTGAGAGGCCTGAGAATCAGGTATTGGAATTATCGAAATTTGAAAGGAAACCAATGGCACTACTAGCGTATAAGACCTTAATTCCTACACTTATTTAATAATTTGTCAGGATGTGGGTGCTGTGTATAAAACCGTATTTAGCAAAGAAAGAGAAAGTATACACTTATAGCACTCCTAGGTCTATAAATAAATTGAATCTAACTGGATGATACAAATTATTCCCTAAGGAATAAGTGGAAAGGGAGAAAACAGATTGCAATTAAAATATAACTTTTATTGGGTTACGTTAAAAATAGGAATACACTTAAAATCACTCTTAAGCACCGATTTTTCCTGATTTTAATACTTAAAAGCGGAGTTAAGAGATTCTATTCAGAATCCAAATAATAAATTGGGTATATATAATCCCACCTTGGCAACAAGCAGAAATATTAAAAATTATATATCCAGTGTTTAATTCAAACCAAGCTCCGCTAAGATATATCACTATTGAGACATAAAGAATACATTATATACTTAATTCTCACATAAGAATTAGTAACTTTGGACTCCAATAATTTGGTGTATCAGATCTCCAGATACAAGTATACAGCAGCACACACTCCAGCCCACAATCAACACCTAAGTACTAGGAGCAATAACCTTTACTTGTACTAATTTGCTGACATCAGGAAAATCGGTGCTTAAGAGTGATTTTAAGTGTATTCCTATTTTTAACGTAACCCAATAAAAGTTATATTTTAATTGCAATCTGTTTTCTCCCTTTCCACTTATTCCTTAGGGAATAATTTGTATCATCCAGTTAGATTCAATTTATTTATAGACCTAGGAGTGCTATAAGTGTATACTTTCTCTTTCTTTGCTAAATACGGTTTTATACACAGCACCCACATCCTGACAAATTATTAAATAAGTGTAGGAATTAAGGTCTTATACGCTAGTAGTGCCATTGGTTTCCTTTCAAATTTCGATAATTCCAATACCTGATTCTCAGGCCTCTCACCAATAGAGCACACACACTATTTAATCTAACTTACCATCATGTCTTCAAAATGGGAGCAAGACAGACAATCCAGACAAAGAAAAAGAGAGACAGACCTTAATGATGTATTCAAAAATCCACCCACTAATGCCTCAAATATACAAGATAAAATGAACTCAACCCTCAGGGAAGTACACAAATTAATGTTTAAACAAGATAAGTTATGGTGGAATCATCATTTCTTCGAGAAATATATAGAATTAAAGTTAATCCCAAAAGGATTGAGAATACAATTATTCCCAGCATTCGAGTTCCGTAACCCATCACACAACATTGAATGGGAAGAAGCATTGACAGAATGCTCAGGAAAACTGATGAAAATACTCATCAAACATGATAAGGAAGAATACGACTGTTTGGAAATCAAAGTTCAGGAATTAAATAAACAATTAGAAGAATTTGAACCTCTATCTAATTTTGAGGAAACATACAAACAATATCAAAAGGAACTGGATAAGTACGAAAATGAAATAAAACAAACAAAACAAGGCAAACTAAGCAGGGATAAAACAGACTATGCAAATCAAAAGGTGTATAAATGGAAAATTAGAACCAATACTAACAAAGGGCGACAATCTAGGGTAAACTTGGTTCAAAGTGATGTCTCAGACACAGAGGGAGAAGAATCTGAAACCTTAGAATCAGATGTGGAACCTCAAACACCCAATTTGGAGAGAAATATAAGAATAACAAGAGGAAAAAGGAAAGATTTTTTAGGGGCAGGAGCCTCTTCGAGCGGAGACACACCAGAAGAGGCAGGGGGAAAACCAAAAAGACAAAACAAAAGTCAAACATCAAACAGAACCAACAAGAAAAACTGGAAACCCTATCAAAGGGCTCCCAGCCCCTTCTCGCAAATCAAAATGACTCACTGAGAATTATAAACTTATCACAAAAACTTCTATCGGAAGCACATACCCAAGTTTTATCCAAAGGTATGTCATTTTGCCCTACACCAAAACTTGATAAATTCGAATTAATCAAAGATGTACACCTATTTGTTCGAAAAATAGCATTAAAGAGAATCTACAGTAGAAATAAAACTCAATCAGAACCTACAGAACCAATCTTAACACAACACTGGACAGAAGATGAGAGAGAAACTTTAGAAATACTAGAAAATCTATTGACAGAGAATACGTCTGGACAAGATCAATCAGCTGATTCCTTGACAGAAAGAAAATGGCGTGATAAGATAATAAACAAGTCATCCTTTATGCCCAAGATAAATCAATGCCCTCAACTACAGGTGTTCACTGATGTAGTTTGTAATGAAATACTGCAGCTATCAGACAAAGTAATTGAAAAAAACTTGACAACTCAGGAACAAAAGGCATTAAATGACATGAGAAACTGGGATGATGTCATCATCCGAAACTCAGACAAGGGGGGAAATATAGTTTTGTGGCCCATTGACATGTACAAAAAAGAAACAGACAAACAACTCAGGGACACATCGTGCTATAAGAAGTTAAGCTTTAATCCAAATAAAACATTTCTCCTTGAATATATGAATATCATAGAAATGGCTAAATTCGATAATCTACTCACAAACAAAGAATACCAATATCTCAAAGTGAAGGAACCAACAGTAGCAACTTTCTACCTAAACCCTAAAATTCACAAAAACCAACAACAACCCCCTGGACGGCCAATTGTATCTGGCATTAACAGCCTTACGGAAAAAGCGAGCAGATACATTGACTTCAGACTCAGGAATTATCTTCGTCAATTGTCATCTTATGTACAAGACACCACTGATGTCTTGGTTCAGCTAGAAAATGTACACCTTTTACCATCTACTTGGTTAGTTACAGCTGATGTTGAATCACTATATACCTGTATAAATCACAATCTTGATATAGAAGCTGTACAGTGGTTTCTCTCTATGGGATCTGAGGAAGACCCAGCTCATGACAGTTTTATTCTACAACTGTTAAAATTCATTTTGACACACAATTTCTTTACTTTTGATAATGGCTTTTACCTTCAAACCAGAGGCACGGCAATGGGCACCGCCTGTGCCCCCACCTATGCTAATCTCTTTCTTGGCTGGTGGGAGCAAAAACATGTGTTCTCAGATGACAATACTGAGGATTTAAATAAAATACCGTTATGGATGAGATACATAGACGATGTGCTCTTCCTATGGGAGGGCACTCGTGCAGAATTGGACCAATTCATGGCCAAACTGAATACCAACACACTAAACATCAAATTGACCTATGAAGCAAGTCAAAAAAGCATAGACTTTCTGGATTTAAAAATTACAAAAACAATAACAGGCACATTGGAAACAGATGTCCATCGTAAGAAAACTGCTACCAACAGTCTACTTTTTAGTACAAGTGCTCATGCCCCCAACACAGTAAAAGCGCTCCCCACAGGAGAATTCCTCAGGATGAGACGCAATTGCTCCACAGAAGAGAATTACAAAATAAGAGCAAAAGAACTAACGGAGAGACTAATCTCAAGAGGTTATAGCAAAAGAACAATAAAAAAGCAGAATTCAGAGCTAAAAATACCATGAGACATGAACTGCTGAAAACGAAAATTAAATCAAAACAGGAACAAGTGAGATTTATCTCCACCTACAACCCCAAAAGCTCTCAAGTTCTTAATATTATGCAGAATAATTGGCACATCCTAACCTCTGATCCTGTAATCTCCAAAATCGTAGGAGAAAAAGTACAAACTGGTTTCAGAAGAACTCGCAATTTAAAGGATCTTATTAGCCCCAGCCACTTACAGGGACCAAGAACTGTGGGAGCCTTCAAGAAAGGATCATTTAAATGCGGAACATGCAGCACTTGTAGCTTCATGGTCAATAAACAAGAAATCACTGACCACTTTGGGAAAATCCATAAAATTGAATCCTACATCAATTGCCATACAGAAGGAGTCATATACGTCTTACAATGCAAATGTAATCTGGTATACGTTGGTATGACAACAAGAAAAATAAGACAAAGACTCCAAGAACATCTGAGGAATATAAAAAATGCAACTAAAGATCTGCAAGAAGGGAAAAATTTGACATCTGTAGCTAGACATTTCTTGAAAAGACACAATTCCAAACAGTCGGATCTAAAATGCTTTGGGATCCAGAAAATACATTTGGGCATAAGAGGTGGTAATGTAGAGAACGTCCTACTCAGAGCGGAGAGCAAATGGATCTTTCTTTTGAACTCAGTCCAACCGTATGGATTAAATGAAGTAAATAATTTTACTCCTTTCTTGTAAAATCTGATTGTCTATGTAAGGTAGACAGCAAATCACAGAAACCGTATTTCGTCAACGTTACACTTAATACACACTTATACACTAAGTCACTAGATAAGTGATGGTGCACTCACTTCAACACCACGGAAAGTGATTTTTTATTAATGGTTTATTCACGCCCCTATATTATTTTATATATCCCTTTTTTCATATCTCCTCTACAAGATTATAACCACACACGAGATTGCACTCCTTAGGGGTCAAAAAATCCCCCCTGTTCACAATATAATGTACACAGCAATTCCAGTCAGGTTGATGTTATAATATACACTTCCCCTCCCCTTTCTTGATTTATTCCTGTACTTTATTGATGAATCCTTTCATTTATCATTTGTCCTCCAATGTTTGTAATCACGATGTAACACGTTAGTTCACATTATATTCATCCCCATATATTATTTATTAGGTTTCACACAGATCACAATCCTAGGTATAGTTCTAACAAAACAATAACACTTCAGGATAAGAAAATATGTATATCATAATGATACTAACTTTTGTACAGAGTAACTGTGGTTAATATAATATCAGCCACCTCTGTCAACATATTTGGAAAATAAAACTTTTCGAAAAGATTAATTGCTTTTTCTATACCATATTCGCATCAGTATTTAATTTCAGGTTTGGGAAAGAATTCAAGAATAAGCTCGTAATTAGAATCAAATGGACTGCCCTAACAGTAGTATTCAGATGCGTCTCTACATGTCAATCATTAGCTCATCTCACATCATTGGTCTGAATTACATTACACGCCTATTGGGGGCGTGTTTCTAACGGCCTTAAAAAGCCGCGAATATTGCGGCGCGTTCACCTTTGAAAAAGCAACGTTTAGTTGCGAAACATGTTAGGGACGATAGGGCAATGGTGAGGAGTCCTAGGAGCTCCTGTGTTTTTAGACAGCCTTAAGCTACCGCAAATTACTGTAGTCAGCCACGGTTTCACTTAATAATGAACGCTCAGATCTAATCATGTGCTGAATATATGGTGCTGGTACTGAATATTATTGCAAGTACTATCCCTCCTGTATTAGCTAACTTCAATTTGCAAAATATATAAAGACTTAATAATAGAACTTTGTTTGGCGCTACTGCCTAATAATTTAACTCACTTCGAGTTGCATTTGGTATACATCCACATCCATGATACCGCTTGTTGTAAGATAGCTGTGTTTTACATAACTAAGGTGCACAAAATATATTCAGAGCACTATCATATTAGCTTTGGACTAGATGAGTATGTGCAGCTTGATCACGTATGCATAATTTCCGCCGTTAATACAGCTTATACAACAGAACAGTGCACAAACCTATTTCCGGGGCAATCCTGTCCGTATGCAAAGTGAAATGTACACAGATTAAGTATAATTTACTGCAAGTGTGGAAATTGATACGAACATTAGGTTACAATTTTATAGACTCACAACATAAGCGGAATGCTTGTACGTCTATCTGCTTAAACTTTGTTGTCACTGAGAACAGATACGTTTCATTATACTAAGAAACTACATTATTTAATCACCAGTACATTGTGATTTATCCAGACGGGTATTTAATTAATTCTGTGATGATAGAATCAGATAAGCTCCAATGTTGCGACATATAAGATTATCTACTGCCGCATCACAGAGAGCTATCTAAACTGAGATTAAAGAAACTGTGAGCAGATAAATCTTACCGAAGTTCGTTCATAATATACAAACTGTGTATGATTCACAAGTCGGAAGCACATACAGCTCAAGTGCAGAGACTTAAGAACATAATCTTTGAAATTATAGCTTAAGCACACCAAACAGCAACGGTCGTCATTTACAATCGCAGAGAAACCAATACACAAAAGTCTATTAAGTACAACAACAATATACATTGTCTCAATAAAGATAAAACTGTATTATTGTTACAAACTGCTATTTGTGACTGGCCCTTTAAATGGAAGGTTGCCCTGCTTCCCTGGATTTTGGAGAAGCCTATTTGCCAGCCTCCTTCCTCATGACTATGGTGCTGATGATTCTTTGGTGAGCGCTAGGAGCATCCTTTTCTACGGTCCAACCTCCAGCCAGCCTGGAGGCAACCGTAACATTTGGCGGCAGCGGTGGGATTGGCGTCCTAGCGCAAGGAGCAGCACCACAACAGCACTGGTATCGTAGGAGAGTAATTGAGGGCAACGCTAGCCACTGCGCAGCGTCCCTACCTACAGCAGCATGGAGCTGACAAGATACTGGTCAGAACCATGTGAAGAGCACCTCAACCGGATCCGTCGCTATGAGGGCGCGGATTTCGTTCCAGAGGTAAAGAGGCGGCTAGTCCGATATGGTCCAGACCCTGCGCAGGAGGTAGTCAGTCGCATCATCCGGGAATTGGATACGGAGAACAAAGCGGCACGAGCCTTTGAGCGCCAACTGTGGAGTTTGAGGGTATGGACACCTGGTCTCTCTCCCCAGCCGCAGCATGTTCCACAGGGAGAGGAGAGCAGCGACCTCCCTCCCCAGCGGCAGTATACTGTGCAGAGGGAAGAGACAACCGGTCTCCTTCCCCAACCCCAACCAGAGATACCAGAGGCAGCAGGCCTCATAGACTGGTCCTGGGAGGACCCCCAGCAGGCAGGTGGAGATGGGACCGCAGTCTCTCTACCGGCCCTACAGGGATGCTGGGCAGGCGGCCCAGATCCCCAGCGACAGACCCAGCTACAGGGAGGGGAGAGCATCGACCTCCCTCCCCAGCCGGAGTGTGCCTTCCAGGGAGAGGAGACAACCGGTCTCTCCCCCCAGCCGCAGCATGTTCCACAGGAAGAGGAGAGCATCGACCTCCCTTCCCAACGGCCGCCGGAGTATCAGGAGGAGGAGGTAAGCCAATCTCCCCCTCCCCAGCTAACTCCTAACTTGGGCCCAGGGTTAACAGTGGAGATGTTAACCCCCACTGACCCCCACGTTCCCTTTGCCACCGGGCAGGACTATGCCCCAATTCCCCCAGCAGAAGAGCTGGCATCAGGACAGAGCGCTGCTGTCCTCTGCCCTACAGACCCCCTTGTTACAGGACTGGCCTGCAAACCCCTCACCCCAGCAGAAGCGCTGGCACCAGGGCAGAGTGCCGCTGGCCTCTGCCCCCCAAGTACCATCAGCTATTTGCCCAGCTGCGCCAGGAAGGCAGAGGATGCTACACTTTCATCCTATAACCTGGAACCTACAGGCCAGTGCTACTTGTTGTGGGGGGGCTGCTTTGCTGCTAGTGTTTATTTGTGGGTGGGTTGCGAGACTAACTTAGGCACTGACCGACAGAAGGTCAGGTGCCTTGTTAGTCTCCCTCCAAAAGGGGAGATATGTTACAAACTGCTATTTGTGACTGGCCCTTTAAATGGAAGGTTGCCCTGCTTCCCTGGATTTTGGAGAAGCCTATTTGCCAGCCTCCTTCCTCATGACTATGGTGCTGATGATTCTTTGGTGAGCGCTAGGAGCATCCTTTTCTACGGTCCAACCTCCAGCCAGCCTGGAGGCAACCGTAACAATTATAATGAAGTTCAATTATTCAGATACAATTTAAAAGCATATATGAAGGTTAGCTTTTGTTATTGTGGAGGGAACAGCCTACTCTTCAATCCGGAGGTAGGCTACTGCTAATACTTAAAAGCGGAGTTAAGAGATTCTATTCAGAATCCAAATAATAAATTGGGTATATATAATCCCACCTTGGCAACAAGCAGAAATATTAAAAATTATATATCCAGTGTTTAATTCAAACCAAGCTCCGCTAAGATATATCACTATTGAGACATAAAGAATACATTATATACTTAATTCTCACATAAGAATTAGTAACTTTGGACTCCAATAATTTGGTGTATCAGATCTCCAGATACAAGTATACAGCAGCACACACTCCAGCCCACAATCAACACCTAAGTACTAGGAGCAATAACCTTTACTTGTACTAATTTGCTGACATCAGGAAAATCGGTGCTTAAGAGTGATTTTAAGTGTATTCCTATTTTTAACGTAACCCAATAAAAGTTATATTTTAATTGCAATCTGTTTTCTCCCTTTCCACTTATTCCTTAGGGAATAATTTGTATCATCCAGTTAGATTCAATTTATTTATAGACCTAGGAGTGCTATAAGTGTATACTTTCTCTTTCTTTGCTAAATACCCTCTGTGGGTGTCTTCCAGCCAACCAGCTTTGTTCCTCGGAACAAGGTCCTTAGGAGAGATGAAGAGGCTAAAAGGGGTTATACCTTCTATGCTGGGTACTGCATCTCATGACAAACAGTGTACGTGTACCTAGTAGCAGTGTATGTGTACCCAGAAACAGTGTACGTGTACCCAGGAACAGTGTACCCGGAAGAAGTGTTTGTGTACTGAAGAGCAGTTTACGTGTACCCAGGATTAAAATATAATTGATTTTAATAATGTGGTGCAAGTCTCTGCATGATGCTATAAATACAGATGACATAAACAACTAGGCCTAGTTTCCAATGAGGTGATAAAGTTTGGAAACTGGTAGTAACATTAAAATTCTCCATTGACTTTAATAAAGATGAATGTTTTTACCACCAGTTTCCAAACTTTACCACCTCATTGGAAACTAGGTCATAGACTTTGGTGCCCACTCCAGTCCATCTGAATTCTGTATGAAAAAATGAAATTCCTATTGTCATCTAAATAAGACTTGAGTGATTAAAAACGGTCAAATTAGAAAATAATACAACAGGAAAATCCTGTCACATCCTCATGAGTGGTCTATCATAGACAAAGGGGCCGAATTATCAAGCTCGCTGGAAACAGAAGTTATGACGCAGTGGTCTAAAGACTTATCCAGTTGCTCTGAGGCCGCGGACAGAAATCAACCCGATTGAATACGATTGGGTTGATTGACACCCCTTGCTAGCTGCCAATTGTTCACAAAAACTGCTGTCGGCATTTATCAATGTGTATCATGTGTATCATGTGTATCAATGTGTATTATGTGCATCATGTCCACTCGCACATTAATAAATATACCCCTAAACATTTACTGAATTCCCTTCTATCAGCACTTAAACATTTCAAATCTCCATCACTGCCCACAGCTCCAGTATGAAACCTTCACCCCCTGCCCTCTGACTAGTAATAATATTTTGACAACCTTTACTCCCTGCATCCGATCTCTGACCATGTTTCATGGCCTGTATCTATAGAGCATTACCAAATCTTTCCATTTCACAGTTAGAAAACAACAAAAATTCTTGTGTGCTCCACTATATCACATCTTGTTTACTGCAAAAAATCTTCTGATTGATTTACCTGTCGACAGATTGTTCCCACTTTAGTCTGTTTCTCCCAGGTTTACCAACCTCACCTATGGTTCTTCCTCTGCTGCTCCTCTATGCAAGGCTTACACACCTCACCTATGGTTCATCCTCAGCTGTTTCTCTATGCCAGGCTTACACACCTCACCTATGGTTCTTCCTCTGGTGCTCCTCTATGACAGGCTTACACACCTTACCTATGGTTCTTCCTCAGGTCTTTCTCTATGCCAGGCTTACACACCTCAGATATGATTCTTCCTCAGCTGCTCCTCTATGCCAGGCTTACACAACTCACCTATTGTTCTTCCTTGGCTGCTCCTCTATGCCAGGCTTACACACCTCACCTATGGTTCTTCCTCAGCTGTTTCTCTATGCCAGGCTTACACACCTCACCTATGGTTCTTCCTCTGGTGCTCCTCTATGCAAGGCTTACACACCTTACCTATGGTTCTTCCTCAGGTCTTTCTCTATGCCAGGCTTACACACCTCACATATGATTCTTCCTCAGCTGCTCCTCTATGCCAGGCTTACACACCTCACCTATGGTTCTTCCTCAGCTGCTCCTCTATGCCAGGCTTACACACCTCACCTGTTGTTCTTCCTTGGCTGCTCCTCTATGCCAGGCTTACACACCAGGCTTACACACCTCACCTATGGTTCTTCCTTAGCTGTTCCTCTATGCCAGGCTTACACACCTCACCTATGGTTCTTCCTCAGCTGTTTCTGTATGCCAGGCTTACACACCTCACCTATGTTTCTTCCTCAGCTGCTCCTCTATGCTAGGCTTACACTCCTCTCCTATGGTTCTTCCTCAACTGCTCCTCTATGCTAGGCTTACACTCCTCACCTATGTTTCTTCCTCAGCTGCTCCTCTATGCTAGGCTTATACTCCTCACCTATGTTTCTTCCTCAGCTGCTCCTCTATGCTAGGCTTACACTCCTCTCCTATGGTTCTTCCTTGGCTGCTTCTCTATGCCAGGCTTACACCTCACCTATGGTTCTTCCTTGGTTGTTTCTCTATGCCAGGCTTACACACCTCACCTATGTTTCTTCCTCAGCTGTGCCTCTATGCCAAGCTTACACACCTCACCTATGTTTCTTCCTCAGCTGTTTCTCTATAGCAGGCTTACACACATAACCTATGGTTCTTCCTCAGCCGTGCCTCTATGCCAGGCTTACACACCTCGCCTATGTTTCTTCCTCTGCTGCTCCTCTATTCCAGGCTTACACACCTCACCTATGTTTCTTCCTCAGCTGTGCCTCTATGCCAGGCTTACACACCTCACCTACGGTTCTTCCTCTGCTGCTCCTCTATACCAGGCTTACACACCTCACCTATGTTTCTTCCTCAGCTGCTCCTCTATACCAGGCTTAGACACCTCACCTATGGTTCTTCCTTAGCTGCTCCTCTATACCAGGCTTAGACACCTCACCTATGGTTATTCCTCTGCTGCTCCTCTATGCCAAGCTTACACACCTCACCTATGTTTCTTCCTCAGCTGTTTCTGTATGCCAGGCTTACACTCCTCTCCTATGGTTCTTCATTTGCTGCTCCTCTATGCCAGGCTTACACAACTCACCTATGTTTCTTCCTCAGCTGTTTCTGTATGCCAGGCTTACACACCTCACCTATGTTTCTTCCTCAGCTGTTTCTGTATGCCAGGCTTACACTCCTCTCCTATGGTTCTTCCTTGGCTGCTTCTCTATGCCAGGCTTACACCTCACCTATGGTTCTTCCTTGTTTGCTTCTCTATGCCAGGCTTACACACCTCACCTATGGTTCTTCCTTAGCTGCTCCTCTATACCAGGCTTAGACACCTCACCTATGGTTCTTCCTTAGCTGCTCCTCTATACCAGGCTTAGACACCTCACCTATGTTTCTTCATCTGCTGCTCCTCTATGCCAGGCTTACACACCTCACCTATGGTTCTTCCTTAGCTGCTCCTCTATACCAGGCTTACACACCTCATGTATGGTTCTTCATCTGCTGCTCCTCTATGCCAGGCTTACACACCTAGCCCATGGTTCTTCCTTGGCTGCTTCTCTATGCCATGCTTACACACCTCACCTATGGTTCTACCTCAGCTGTTCCTCTATGACAGGCTTACACACCTCACCTATGGTTCTTCCTCTGCTGCTTCTCTATGCCAGGCTTATACACCTCACCTATGTTTCTTTCTCAGCTGCTCCTCTATGCCAGGCAGTGACGTGCAGTGACGTCAGAGGCTGGTGAGGCAGTGGCTAGGATACGCCTTCATTCTTTAGATATCCTTTGTTGAAGAAATAGCAATGCACATGGGTGAGCCAATCACATGTGGTATCTATGTGCAGCCACCAATCGGCAGCTACTGAGCATATTTAGATATGATTTTCAACAAAGGATATCAAAAGAATGAAAAAAAATAGATATTAGATGTAAATTGGAAAGTTATTTAAATTTGCATATGGGATTGATATGGGTTTCATGTCCCTTTAAATGGTGTCTTGGAAAACTGGTCAACTTAGTAAACATCTGATTTTAGTCTAAAAGGATTGTAACAGAAACTCTTGCCAGATAACACAATGCTTGCTCTGATTATGAGATCTAGAAATCCATGCCCATTAAAATATGTTTAAAACATACTTTTTACTTTAATGCTGCAAATTATGCTTATAGATTCTTTCATTATGCAGTAAATATAAAAATGTCTTGATCCAGTGGCGGCTGGTGAAATTTAAAGATGGTGGGCGCTTGGCCTCACCCCTTTAAATAAAGCCACACCATCAGGTGGCACTATCTATTAATTAATTAAATAAATAAAAGGTAGACAGAAACACAAAAAAGCATTCGGGGGGAGAGGGAGAGACAGACGGGGGAGAGAGACACAGAGGGTTAGAGAGAAAGAGAGAGAGACACAATCACACACAGAGGGTTAGAGAGAGAGAGAAAGAGAGACACAATCACACACAGAGGGTTAGAGAGAGAGAGAAAGAGAGAGAGACACAATCACACACAGAGGGTTAGAGAGAGAAAGAGAGAGAGACACACAATCACACACAGAGGGTTAGAGAGAGAGAAATAAAGAGAGAGAGAGAGACAATCACACACAGAGGGTTAGAGAGAGAGAAAGAGAGAGAGACACAATGATTTAATCACATACAGAGGGTTAGAGAAAGAGAGACACAATTACATACAGAGGGTTAGAGAGAGAGAAAGAAAGAGACACAATCACACTCAGAGGGTTAGAGAGAGAGAGAAAGAGAGAGACACAATCACACACAGAGGGTTAGCGAGAGAAAGAGAGAGACACAATCACACACAGAGGGTTAGAGAGAGCGCGAGAGACACAATCACACACAGAGGGTTAGAGAGAGAGCGAGGGACACAATCACACACAGAGGGTTAGAGAGAGAGCGAGAGACACAATCACACACAGAGGGTTAGAGAGAGAAAGAGAGAGACACAATCACACACAGAGGGTTAGAGAGAGACACAATCACACACAGAGGGTTAGAGAGAGAAAGAAAGAAAGAGAGAGAGAGAGAGAGAGAGAGACAATCACACACAGAGGGTTATAGAGAAAGAGAGAGACACAATCACACACAGAGGGTTAGAGAGAGCGCGAGAGACACAATCACACACAGAGGGTTAGAGAGAGCGCGAGAGACACAATCACACACAGAGGGTTAGAGAGAGCGTGAGAGACACAATCACACAC
Organism: Bombina bombina; assembly: GCF_027579735.1. Classification (NCBI taxonomy): domain Eukaryota; kingdom Metazoa; phylum Chordata; class Amphibia; order Anura; family Bombinatoridae; genus Bombina; species Bombina bombina. The sequence goes on along the minus strand of NC_069509.1, from coordinate 10,895,517 downwards.
AGAGGGTTAGAGAGAGAGCGAGAGACACAATCACACACAGAGGGTTAGAGAGAGAGAGAGAGAGAGAGAGAGAGACACAATCACACACAGAGGGTTAGTGAGAGACACAATCACACACAGAGGGTTAGAGAGAGAGAAAGAGAGAGAGACACACAATCACACACAGAGGGTTAGAGAGAGAAAGAAAGAGAGAGAGAGAGAGAGAGAGACATAATCACACACAGAGGGTTAGAGAGAGACACAATCACACACAGAGGGTTAGAGAGAGACACAATCACACACAGAGGGTTAGAGAGAGAGAGAGAGAGAGAGAGAGAGACAGACAATCACACACAGAGGGTTAGAGAGACACATAAGGGATGAGAGAGTCTGAGGGGGAGGAAGAGAGGCAGAGAGAGAAAGAGACCATGGGGGAGAACAACACATAAGGAGAGAGATGGATAGAGAGAGAGACACACACACACACACACATACAAGGGGGGGGGGGGAGAGGGACCACTGCATTTTAAGTAATAAAACAGCAAAGCTACAGAGACTAAGTGAGACTATAACTAAATGAGACCATATATTAGTGTGCAGTACAGAGGCAAGCTGCTAAGTTAGTGGGTGTAAAGTTTGAGTAAACAAAATACAAAAACGACCCTGCTGTAAAAGAGTAAAAAAAACACTAAACCACATTCATTAAATGATCATTTTCACTAACAGAATCCTTTTCAGTAAAATCTTACTTTAATAAGATGTGGATGAAACAGTGCTCTCTGTGCCTCTCTCTTCCTGCTCTGTAAGGATTCAGGAAGTGACAGTGGCACATTCCACTGCACTTAGAGGGGAAGAACAGAACTCTCTTTTTCACTTTAGCAAAGCTAGCAGGTTCACAGGACAGCAACAACATAAATGAAAGTTGTTTTTTTCCGTTTTTGTTTTATTTTATATCATTTAACATCCAGCCCCAACCCTAAGTTCCATTTACTAATGCCTCTCACTGGATTGGTTCAGCCCAAATAGGACTGCCTCAAATAAGCAGTTAATGGGCCAAGCAATGATCTTAACCACTGTCATCCAGTAGATGGCGCAGCATGTTGTGTAATGGTGGGCAGACCTGCTTGTGCCTCTTCATTGCACAACATATAGCTGTGAAAAAAAAAAAATGCTGGGGAAAAAAAATACAATATATATATATATTTTTTTTTTTAAAGTCAATAAAAAAATATATATTTTTGCCCATATGAGAGGTGAAGCACTGCCTCACCTGCCTCTAGTGACTGCACATCACTGATGCCAGGCTTATACACCTCACCTATGGTTCTTCCTCACCTGCTACTCTATGTCAGGCTTGTACACCTCACCTATGGTTCTTCCTCTGCTGCTCCTCTATTCCAGGCTTACACACCTCACCTATGGTTCTTCATTTGCTGCTCCACTATGCCAGGCTTATACACCTCACCTATAGCTATTCCCCCAGCTGCTCCTCTATGCCAGGCCTACACACCTCACCTATATTTCTTCCTCAGCTGTTTCTGTATGCCAGGCTTACACACCTCACCTATGTTTCTTCCTCAGCTGCTCCTCTATGCTAGGCTTACACTCCTCTCCTCTCCTATGGTTCTTCATTGGTTGCTTCTCTATGCCAGGCTTACACCTCACCTATGGTTCTTCCTTGGTTGTTTCTCTATGCCAGGCTTACACACATAACCTATGGTTCTTCCTCAGCTGTGCCTCTATGCCAGGCTTACACACCTCACCTATGGTTCTTCCTCTGTTGCTCCTCTATACCAGGCTTACACACCTCACCTATGTTTCTTCCTCAGCTGCTCCTCTATGCCATGCTTACACACCTCACCTATGGTTCTTCCTCAGCTGCTCCTCTATACCAGGCTTACACACCTCACCTATGGTTCTTAATTTGCTGCTCCTCTATGCCAGGCTTACACAACTCACCTATGTTTCTTCCTCAGCTGTTTCTGTATGCCAGGCTTACACTCCTCTCCTATGGTTCTTCCTTGGCTGCTCCTCTATGCCAGGCTTACACACCTCACCTATGTTTTTTCCTCAGCTGCTCCTCTATACCAGGCTTACACACCTCACCTATGGTTCTTCTTCAGCTGCTCCTCTATGCCAGGCTTACACACCTCAGCTATGGTTCTTCTTCAGCTGTTCCTCTATGCCAGGCTTACACACCTAGCCTATGGCTATTCCCCAGCTGCTCCTCTATGCCAGGCTTACACACCTCACCTATGGTTCTTCCTCATCTGTGCCTCTATGCTAGGCTTACACACCTCACATATGGTTCTACCTCAGCTGTTCCTCTATGCCAGGCTTACACACCTCACCTATGGTTCTTCCTTGGCTGCTTCTCTATACCAGGCTTAGACACCTCACCTATGTTTCTTCATCTGCTGCTCCTCTATGCCAGGCTTACACACCTCACCTATGGTTCTTCCTTAGCTGCTCCTCTATACCAGGCTTACACACCTCACGTATGGTTCTTCATCTGCTGCTCCTCTATGCCAGGCTTACACACCTAGCCCATGGTTCTTCCTTGGCTGCTTCTCTATGCCATGTTTACACACCTCACCTATGGTTCTACCTCAGCTGTTCCTCTATGACAGGCTTACACACCTCACCTATGGTTCTTCCTCTGCTGCTTCTCTATGCCAGGCTTATACACCTCACCTATGTTTCTTTCTCAGCTGCTCCTCTATGCCAGGCTTATACACCTCACCTATGGTTCTTCCTCACCTGCTACTCTATGTCAGGCTTGTACACCTCACCTATGGTTCTTCCTCTGCTGCTCCTCTATTCCAGGCTTACACACCTCACCTATGGTTCTTCATTTGCTGCTCCACTATGCCAGGCTTATACACCTCACCTATGGCTATTCCCCAGCTGCTCCTCTATGCCAGGCCTACACACCTCACCTATGTTTCTTCCTCAGCTGTTTCTGTATGCCAGGCTTACACACCTCACCTATGTTTCTTCCTCAGCTGCTCCTCTATGCTAGGCTTACACTCCTCTCCTCTCCTATGGTTCTTCATTGGTTGCTTCTCTATGCCAGGCTTACACCTCATCTATGGTTCTTCCTTGGTTGTTTCTCTATGCCAGGCTTACACACATAACATATGGTTCTTCCTCAGCTGTGCCTCTATGCCAGGCTTACACACCTCACCTATGGTTCTTCCTCTGTTGCTCCTCTATACCAGGCTTACACACCTCACCTATGTTTCTTCCTCAGCTGCTCCTCTATGCCATGCTTACACACCTCACCTATGGTTCTTCCTCAGCTGCTCCTCTATACCAGGCTTACACACCTCACCTATGGTTCTTAATTTGCTGCTCCTCTATGCCAGGCTTACACAACTCACCTATGTTTCTTCCTCAGCTGTTTCTGTATGCCAGGCTTACACTCCTCTCCTATGGTTCTTCCTTGGCTGCTCCTCTATGCCAGGCTTACACACCTCACCTATGTTTTTTCCTCAGCTGCTCCTCTATACCAGGCTTACACACCTCACCTATGGTTCTTCATTGCTGCTCCTCTATGCCAGGTTTACACACCTCACCTATGGTTCTTCATTGCTGCTCCTCTATGCCAGGTTTACACACCTCACCTATGGTTCTTCCTTAGCTGCTCCTCTGTACCAGGCTTACACACCTCAGCTATGGTTCTTCATTTGCTGCTCCTCTATGCCAGGCTTACACACCTCACCTATGGTTCTTCCTTGGCTGCTTCTCTATGTCAGGCTTACAAACCTCACCTATGGTTCTTCTTCAGCTGCTCCTCTATGCCAGGCTTACACACCTCAGCTATGGTTCTTCTTCAGCTGTTCCTCTATGCCAGGCTTACACACCTAGCCTATGGCTATTCCCCAGCTGCTCCTCTATGCCAGGCTTACACACCTCACCTATGGTTCTTCCTCATCTGTGCCTCTATGATAGGCTTACACACCTCACATATGGTTCTACCTCAGCTGTTCCTCTATGCCAGGCTTACACACCTCACCTATGGTTCTTCCTTGGCTGCTTCTCTATGCCAGGCTTACACACCTCACATATGGTTCTACTTCAGCTTTTCCTCTATGCCAGGCTTACACACCTCACCTATGGTTTTTCCTCTGCTGCTTCTCTATGCCAGGCTTACACACCTCACCTATGGTTCATACTCTGCTGCTCCTCTGTGCCAGGCTTACACACCGCACCTATGGTTCTTCCTTGGCTGCCTCTCTATGCCAGGCTTACACACCTCACCTATGGCTCTTCCTCACCTGCTACTCTATGCCAGGCTTACACACCTCACCAATAGTTATTCCTCAGCTGCTCATCTATGCCGGGCTTACACACATCACCTTTGGTTCTTCCTCTGCTGCTCTTCTATGCTAGGCTTAAACAGCTCACCTATGTTTCTTTCTCAGCTGCTCCTCTATGCCAGGCTTATAAACCTCACCTATGGTTCTTCATCAGCTGCTCCTCTATGACAGGCTTACACCTCACCATGGTTCTTACTCAGCTGCTCCTCTATGCCAGATTTACAAACCTCACCTATGGTTCTTCCTCAGCTGTTCCTCTATACCACCTCACCTATGTTTCCTCCTCGTCTACTCCTCTATGCCAGGCTTACACACCTCACCTATGTTTCTTCCTCAACTGTGCCTCCATGCCAGGCTTACACACCTCACCTATGATTTTTCCTCAGCTGCTCCTCTATACCAGGCTTACACACCTCACCTATGGTTCTTCATTCCTGCTCCTCTATACCAGGCTTACACACCTCACCTATGTTTCTTCCTCAACTGTGCCTCCATGCCAGGCTTACACACCTCACCTATGGTTCTTCCTTAGCTGTTCCTCTAAACCAGGCTTACACACCTCACCTATGGTTCTTCATTGCTGCTCCTCTATGCCAGGTTTACACACCTCACCTATGGTTCTTCATTGCTGCTCCTCTATGCCAGGTTTACACACCTCACCTATGGTTCTTCCTTAGCTGCTCCTCTATACCAGGCTTACACACCTCACGTATGGTTCTTCCTCAGCTGCTCCTCTATGCCAGGCTTACACACCTCAGCTATGGTTCTTCATTTGCTGCTCCTCTATGCCAGGCTTACACACCTCACCTATGGTTCTTCCTTAGCTGCTCCTCTATACCAGGCTTACACACCTCACCTATGGTTCTTCCTTGGCTGCTTCTCTATGCCAGGCTTACAAACCTCACCTATGGTTCTTCTTCAGCTGCTCCTCTATGCCAGGCTTACACACCTCAGCTATGGTTCTTCTTCAGCTGTTCCTCTATGCCAGGCTTACACACCTAGCCTATGGCTATTCCCCAGCTTCTCCTCTATGCCAGGCTTACACACCTCACCTATGGTTCTTCCTCATCTGTGCCTCTATGCTAGGCTTACACACCTCACATATGGTTCTACCTCAGCTGTTCCTCTATGCCAGGCTTACACACCTCACCTATGGTTCTTCCTTGGCTGCTTCTCTATGCCAGGCTTACACACCTCACCTATGGTTCTTCCTTGGCTGCTTCTCTATGCCAGGCTCACACACCTCACATATGGTTCTACTTCAGCTGTTCCTCTATGCCAGGCTTACACACCTCACCTATGGTTTTTCCTCTGCTGCTTCTCTATGCCAGGCTTACACACCTCACCTATGGTTCATACTCTGCTGCTCATCTGTGCCAGGCTTACACACCTCACCTATGGTTCTTCCTTGGCTTCCTCTCTATGCCAGGCTTACACACCTCACCTATGGCTCTTCCTCACCTGCTACTCTATGCCAGGCTTACACACCTCCCCAATAGTTATTCCTCAGCTGCTCATCTATGCCGGGCTTACACACATCACCTTTGTTTCTTCCTCTGCTGCTCTTCTATGCTAGGCTTAAACAGCTCACCTATGTTTCTTTCTCAGCTGCTCCTTTATGCCAGGCTTATAAACCTCACCTATGGTTCTTCATCAGCTGCTCCACTATGCCAGGCTTACACCTCACCATGGTTCTTACTCAGCTGCTCCTCTATGCCAGATTTACAAACCTCACCTATGGTTCTTCCTCAGCTGTTCCTCTATACCACCTCACCTATGTTTCCTCCTCGTCTACTCCTCTATGCCAGGCTTACACAGCTCACCTATGGTTCTTCCTCATCTGCTCCTCTATGCCAAACTTACACACCTCACCTATGGTTGTTCCTTAGCTGCTCCTCTATGCCAGGCTTACACACCTCACCTATCGTTCTTCATTTGCTGCTCCTCTATGCCAGGCTTACACACCTCACCTATGGTTCTTCCTTGGCTGCTTCTCTATGCCAGGCTTACACACCTCACCTATGGTTCTTCCTTGGCTGCTTCTCTATGCCAGGCTTACACGCCTCACCTATGTTTCTTCCTCAGCTGCTCCTCTATACCAGGCTTATAAACCTCACCTATGGTTCTTCCTCAGTTGCTCCTCTATGCCATGCTTACACCTCACCATGGTTCTTACTCAGCTGCTATTCTATGCCAGATTTACAAACCTCACCTATGGTTCTTCCTCAGCTGTTCCTCTATCCCACCTCACTTATGTTTCCTCCTCGTCTACTCCTCTATGCCAGGCTTACACAGCTCACCTATGGTTCTTCCTCATCTGCTCCTCTATGCCAAGCTTACACACCTCACCTATGGTTGTTCCTTAGCTGCTCTTCTATGGCAGGCTTACACACCTCACCTATGGTTCTTCATTTGCTGCTCCTCTATACCAGGCTTACACACCTCACTTATGGTTCTCTCTTAGCTGCTCCTCTATACCAGGCTTACACAACTCACCTATGGTTCTTCCTTGGCTGCTTCTCTATGCCAGGCTTACACACCTCAGCTATGTTTCTTCTTCAGCTGTGCCTCTATACCAGGCTTACACACCTCAACTATGGCTATTCCCCAGCTGCTCCTCTATGCCAGGCTTACACACCTCACCTATGTTTCTTCCTCAGCTGTGCATCTATGCAAGGCTTACACACCTCAGCTATGGTTATTCCTCTGCTGCTCCTTTATGCCAGGCTTACACGCCTCACCTATGGTTCTTCCTCTACTGCTCCTTAATGCCAGGCTTACACGCCTCACCTATGGTTCTTCCTCTGCTGCTCCTTAATGCCAGGCTTACACACCTCACCTATGGTTCTTCCTCTGCTGCTCCTCTATGCCAGGCTTACACACATCACCTATGGTACTTCCTCTGCTGCTTCTCTATGTAAGACTTACATACCTCACCTATGGTTGTTTTTTGGCTGCTTCTCTATGCGAGGCTTACACACCTTACCTTCCTCTGCTGCTCCTCTAAGCCAGACTTACACACCTCACCTATGGTTCTTCCTCTGCTTCTCCTCTATGCCAGGCTTACACACCTCACCTATGGTTATTCCTCTGCTGCTCCTCTATGCCAGGCTTACACACCTCACCTATGGTTCTTCTTCAACTGCCCCTCTATGCTAAATTTTCCTCCTCACTCATGGTTCTTTCTCAGATGATACTCTCTGCCAGGCTTACCCATCTCATCTATGGTTTATCCTTGGCTGGTCCTCTATGCCAGGCTTACCCATCTGACCTATGGTTCTTCCTTGGCTGGTACTCTATGCCAGGGATACCCACCTAACCTTTATGACAATGTTATCAATCTCACTTATGGTTCTTCCTCTGCTGCTCTTCTATGTCATATGTTTATTCTTTTTCTAAAATAAGTGTTACAAACGGCTATTTGTAACCGGCCCTTTAAATGGAAAATTGCCCTAGGGGCTACTTTGCTGCTAATGGTTATTTGTGGGTGGGTTGCGAGACTAACTTAGGCACTGACCGACAGAAGGTCAGGTGCCTGGTTAGTCTCCCTCCAAAAGGGGAGATATGTTACAAACGGCTATTTGTAACCGGCCCTTTAAATGGAAAATTGCCCTGCTTCCCTGAATTGTGGAGAAGCCTATTTGCCAGCCTCCTTCCTCATGACTATGGCCCCTGGAAGATTGTGCCCCTGAAAACGTATTAACTTTTATTGGGTGTGTATGGCCCTTTAAGAACCGTCTGGGGACATATTGTGATTTTGGTGAACAATGCCCCTTTAAGACTATGTCCCCAGACCTGTAAAATAACTTGTCCCTGGCTTTCTCCCACTTGGTTCAGTAAATAGGGCTTACTGAACCAAGTACCACACAGACAGAGTGTTCCACAGAAAGGGAGCACTGTTACAAAAGCATTAGTTTTCATTGTGTGCCATTAAGTGCTATGTGACAGACCCTTCGGTCAGAACTGAAAGAGTTAACTTTGTTCAGCTTCAAGAAGCTATTTTTTAAATACAAGTTTGCTGGCATCAGCTCTAATTAAGTTTAGTGATAAACATTCCCATTGTCTAATCACCTCCAGAGTCAGACTGCTAGTTGATAAGATGGACTGCATTGTTTCCTTGTGTGTAACTTGTTATCTGCTGAAGTAATGTAATTCTATTGTGGCCTGTCAAAGGGCGTTGTCTCTCTATCTAAATGTACCAAATGTGTGATTGGGGATTTTATGCCTCCCCCTGAGAGTGTCCTTTTTGCATGTAACCTCAATAAAAACCAGGCTGGGTGTTCCAGCACCTCAGACCTCTTCTGACCCTCTAACTTGCAGCCTTGACTCATGTTTGTAGGGGACAGCTATAATCACTACAGGGATTGCTATGCTCTTCATACTCCTTTAGCTACTGAGCTCTTGTAAGAGCTCTTGTTCCTGATCCTGCTTCGCTCTACAGAAGGAAGAGGTTCACCTACTGGAGCCTGGTCGTAGGTCCAGGGCGCAGAGCAGACGGCGAGATACCAGCCCAGCAGCGGTGGTTCGTAGAGTCTGCATTACTTATGGTGGCTAGGCAGTAGTTATGGTGTCTACAGTGCTGATGATCCTTTGGTGAGCGCTAGGAGCATCCTTTTCTACGGTCCAACTTCCAGCCAGCCTGGAGGCAACCGTAACATTTGGCGGCAGCAGTGGGATGGCGTCCTAGCGCAAGGAGCAGCACCCCAACAGCACTGGTATCGTATGAGAGTTATTGAGGGCAATGCTAGCCACTGCACAGCGTCCCTACCTACAGCAGCATGGAGCTGACAAGACACTGGTCAGAACCCTGTGAAGAGAACCTCAACCTGATCCGTCGCTATGAGGGCGCTGATTTCGTTCCAGAGGTAAAGAGGCGGCTAGTCCGATATGGTCCAGACCCTGCGCAGGAGGTAGTCAGTCAAATCATCTGGGAATTGGATACTGAGAACGAAGCGGCACGAGCCTTTGAGCGCCAACTGTGGAGTTTGGGGGTATGGACACCTGGTCTCCAGCGAGAAAGTGAGTTACAGGGAGCGGAGAGCAACGACCTCCCTCCCCAGCGGCAACCTGAGTTACAGGGAGAGGAGAGCAGCTTCCTCCCTCCCCAGCGGCAGTATACCGTGCAGAGGGAAGAGACAACCGGTCTCCTTCCCCAACCCCAACCAGAGATACCCGAGGCAGCAGGCCTCATAGACTGGTCCTGGGAGAGAGGACCCCCAGCAGGCAGGTGGAGATGGGACCGCAGTCTCTCTACCGGCCCTACAGGGATGCTGGGCAGGCGGCCCAGATCCCCAGCAACAGACCCAGCTACAGGGAGGGGAGGGCATCGACCTCCCTCCCCAGCCGGAGTGTGCCTTCCAGGGAGAAGAGACAACCGGTCTCTCTCCCCAGCCGCAGCATGTTCCACAGGGAGCGGAGAGCATCGACCTCCCTTCCCAACGGCCGCCGGAGTATCAGGAGGAGGAGGTAAGCCAATCTCCCCCTCCCCAGCTAACTCCTAACTTGGGCCCAGGGTTAACAGTGGAGATGTTAACCCCCACTGACCCCCACATTCCCTTTGCCACCGGGCAGGACTATGCCCCAATTCCCCCAGCAGAAGAGCTGGCATCAGGACAGAGCGCTGCTGGCCTCTGCCCTACAGACCCCCTTGTTACAGGACTGGCCTGCAAACCCCTCACCCCAGCAGAAGCGCTGGCACCAGGGCAGAGTGCCGCTGGCCTCTGCCCCCCAAGTACCACCAGCTATTTGCCCAGCTGCGCCAGGAAGGCCGAGGATGCTACACTTTCATCCTACAACCTGGAACCTACAGGCCAGTACTACTTATTGTGGGGGGGCTACTTTGCTGTTAATGGTTATTTGTGGGTGGGTTTGCGAGACTAACTTAGGCACTGACCGACAGAAGGTCAGGTGCCTGGTTAGTCTCCCTCCAAAAGGGGAGATATGTTACAAACGGCTATTTGTAACCGGCCCTTTAAATGGAAAATTGCCCTGCTTCCCTGGATTGTGGAGAAGCCTATTTGCCAGCCTCCTTCCTCATGACTATGGCCCCTGGAAGATTGTGCCCCTGAAAACGTATTAACTTTTATTGGGTGTGTATGGCCCTTTAAGAACCGTCTGGGGACATATTGTGACTTTGGTGAACAATGCCCCTTTAAGACTATGTCCCCAGACCTGTAAAATAACTTGTCCCTGGCTTTCTCCCACTTGGTTCAGTAAATAGGGCTTACTGAACCAAGTACCACACAGGCAGACCGTGTCTGCCAGAGTGTTCCACAGAAATGGAGCACTGTCACAAAAGCATTAGTTTTCATTGTGTACCATTAAGTGCTATGTGACAGACCCTTCGGTCAGAACTGAAAGAGTTAACTTTGTTCAGCTTCAAGAAGCTATTTTCTAAATTCAAGTTTGCTGGTATCAGCTCTAATTAAGTTTAGTGATAAACATTCCCATTGTCTAATCACCTCCAGAGTCAGACTGCTAGTTGATAAGATGGACTGCATTGTTTCCTTGTGTGTAACTTGTTATCTGCTGAAGTAATGTAATTCTATTGTGGCCTGTCAAAGGGCGTTGTCTCTCTATCTAAATGTACCAAATGTGTGATTGGGGATTTTATGCCTCCCCCTGAGAGTGTCCTTTTTGCATGTAACCTCAATAAAAACCAGGCTGGGTGTTCCAGCACCTCAGACCTCTTCTGACCCTCTAACTTGCAGCCTTGACTCATGTTTGTAGGGGACAGCTATAATCACTACAGGGATTGCTATGCTCTTCATACTCCTTTAGCTACTGAGCTCTTGTAAGAGCTCTTGTTCCTGATCCTGCTTCGCTCTACAGAAGGAAGAGGTTCACCTACTGGAGCCTGGTCGTAGGTCCAGGGCGCAGAGCAGACGGCGAGATACCAGCCCAGCAGCGGTGGTTCGTAGAGTCTGCATTACTTATGGTGGCTAGGCAGTAGTTATGGTGTCTACAGTGCTGATGATCCTTTGGTGAGCGCTAGGAGCATCCTTTTCTACGGTCCAACTTCCAGCCAGCCTGGAGGCAACCGTAACATTTGGCGGCAGCAGTGGGATGGCGTCCTAGCGCAAGGAGCAGCACCCCAACAGCACTGGTATCGTATGAGAGTTATTGAGGGCAATGCTAGCCACTGCACAGCGTCCCTACCTACAGCAGCATGGAGCTGACAAGACACTGGTCAGAACCCTGTGAAGAGAACCTCAACCTGATCCGTCGCTATGAGGGCGCTGATTTCGTTCCAGAGGTAAAGAGGCGGCTAGTCCGATATGGTCCAGACCCTGCGCAGGAGGTAGTCAGTCGAATCATCTGGGAATTGGATACTGAGAACGAAGCGGCACGAGCCTTTGAGCGCCAACTGTGGAGTTTGGGGGTATGGACACCTGGTCTCCAGCGAGAAAGTGAGTTACAGGGAGCGGAGAGCAACGACCTCCCTCCCCAGCGGCAACCTGAGTTACAGGGAGAGGAGAGCAGCTTCCTCCCTCCCCAGCGGCAGTATACCGTGCAGAGGGAAGAGACAACCGGTCTCCTTCCCCAACCCCAACCAGAGATACCCGAGGCAGCAGGCCTCATAGACTGGTCCTGGGAGAGAGGACCCCCAGCAGACAGGTGGAGATGGGACCGCAGTCTCTCTACCGGCCCTACAGGGATGCTGGGCAGGCGGCCCAGATCCCCAGCAACAGACCCAGCTACAGGGAGGGGAGGGCATCGACCTCCCTCCCCAGCCGGAGTGTGCCTTCCAGGGAGAAGAGACAACCGGTCTCTCTCCCCAGCCGCAGCATGTTCCACAGGGAGCGGAGAGCATCGACCTCCCTTCCCAACGGCCGCCGGAGTATCAGGAGGAGGAGGTAAGCCAATCTCCCCCTCCCCAGCTAACTCCTAACTTGGGCCCAGGGTTAACAGTGGAGATGTTAACCCCCACTGACCCCCACGTTCCCTTTGCCACCGGGCAGGACTATGCCCCAATTCCCCCAGCAGAAGAGCTGGCATCAGGACAGAGCGCTGCTGGCCTCTGCCCTACAGACCCCCTTGTTACAGGACTGGCCTGCAAACCCCTCACCCCAGCAGAAGCGCTGGCACCAGGGCAGAGTGCCGCTGGCCTCTGCCCCCCAAGTACCACCAGCTATTTGCCCAGCTGCGCCAGGAAGGCCGAGGATGCTACACTTTCATCCTACAACCTGGAACCTACAGGCCAGTACTACTTATTGTGGGGGGGCTACTTTGCTGTTAATGGTTATTTGTGGGTGGGTTTGCGAGACTAACTTAGGCACTGACCGACAGAAGGTCAGGTGCCTGGTTAGTCTCCCTCCAAAAGGGGAGATATGTTACAAACGGCTATTTGTAACCGGCCCTTTAAATGGAAAATTGCCCTGCTTCCCTGGATTGTGGAGAAGCCTATTTGCCAGCCTCCTTCCTCATGACTATGGCCCCTGGAAGATTGTGCCCCTGAAAACGTATTAACTTTTATTGGGTGTGTATGGCCCTTTAAGAACCGTCTGGGGACATATTGTGACTTTGGTGAACAATGCCCCTTTAAGACTATGTCCCCAGACCTGTAAAATAACTTGTCCCTGGCTTTCTCCCACTTGGTTCAGTAAATAGGGCTTACTGAACCAAGTACCACACAGGCAGACCGTGTCTGCCAGAGTGTTCCACAGAAATGGAGCACTGTCACAAAAGCATTAGTTTTCAAAGAAAGAGTTAACTTTGTTCAGCTTCAAGAAGCTATTTTCTAAATTCAAGTTTGCTGGCATCAGCTCTAATTAAGTTTAGTGATAAACATTCCCATTGTCTAATCACCTCCAGAGTCAGACTGCTAGTTGATAAGATGGACTGCATTGTTTCCTTGTGTGTAACTTGTTATCTGCTGAAGTAATGTAATTCTATTGTGGCCTGTCAAAGGGCGTTGTCTCTCTATCTAAATGTACCAAATGTGTGATTGGGGATTTTATGCCTCCCCCTGAGAGTGTCCTTTTTGCATGTAACCTCAATAAAAACCAGGCTGGGTGTTCCAGCACCTCAGACCTCTTCTGACCCTCTAACTTGCAGCCTTGACTCATGTTTGTAGGGGACAGCTATAATCACTACAGGGATTGCTATGCTCTTCATACTCCTTTAGCTACTGAGCTCTTGTTCCTGATCCTGCTTCGCGCTACAGAAGAAAGAGGTTCACCTACTGGAGCCTGGTCGTAGGTCCAGGGCGCAGAGCAGACGGCGAGATACCAGCCCAGCAGCGGTGGTTCGTAGAGTCTGCATTACTTATGGTGGCTACGTAGTAGTTATGGTGTCTACGGTGCTGATGATCCTTTGGTGAGTGCTAGGAGCATCCTTTTCTACGGTCCAACTTCCAGCCAGCCTGGAGGCAACCGTAACAATAAGCTCTTCAAACACTAATCTTATTAGCCTCATCTGACCATGAGCTGCACCCAGCGCTCTCCACAAGTGACTCTCCCATTTCTTGTAACTATCTACTGCTTAGGCTGTAGGGAGCAGGACCATACAATCCTGTTTCCCCAGTCTATTATCCCTGCTTTATTTCCAAGACAATTTACTGGCACATTACAGATTATAATTAGAATACAATGATATTAACAAATAAATAAAATATAAGAAAAAGAAATAGTACAGGCTCTCAAAGGGAAATTTATCCTCAGAATACATGCCGCCAAAATGAAGGTACAACAAGCGGATAATTAATTACATTATTCTAAAGATACCAGATGCATTTGTCTCAATCTTTAACATCAATTCATGTGCCTTATAATAATAAAAATTATGAAATGTATAAGTCCTAAATGCATAAGATTTTGTGTAATTTTATAAATAACCTGTTTAAATGCCCACATATCTATATCTATCATCTATCTATCTGTTTATCTCTCTCTGTCTATCATCTATCTATCGATCTATCTGTCTATCTCTATCTATCTATCAAACTCTGTCTCTCGCACTATATTTTTAACTCTCTATCTGTATGTCGATTTATCTGTGCGTCTGTCTGTCCATCTCTTGGCCTGAAGTAATTAATTTGTCTATCTGTATTATTATATGTAGCTGGGAGTATTTCTGGTGTAGAGAGCTATAGAAACTTGGTGAATTCTTAGGCACAGAAGGAACCAGTAAAATAAATCGCAAATTGGCGCAGGGTGACGCACACAGTTGTGACACTTCGTGCTAATGTGTAAACACACAGGAAATCTTACGTTTCCCTCAAAGCCACTTACTAAAGCAGTTACTTCTCTTTTTTTGGTAAAGATTCCTGAACCTTAATGTTATATTAATCATACTGAGCCTGTGTGTAACTGACCCCTGTACTAACTGCACTTTATACTGAATATTATATTAATCATACTGAGCCTGTGTGTAACTGACCCCTGTACTAACTGTGCTTTATACTGAATATTATATTAATCATACTGAGCCTGTGTGTAACTGACCCCTGTACTAACTGTGCTTTTTACTGAATATTATATTAATCATACTGAGCCTGTGTGTAACTGACCCCTGTACTAACTGTGCTTTATACTGAATATTATATTAATCATACTGAGCCTGTGTGTAACTGACCCCTGTACTAACTGTGCTTTATACTGAATATTATATTAATCATACTGAGCCTGTGTGTAACTGACCCCTGTACTAACTGCACTTTATACTGAATATTATATTAATCATACTGAGCCTGTGTGTAACTGACCCCTGTACTAACTGTGCTTTATACTGAATATTATATTAATCATACTGAGTCTGTGTGTAACTGACCCCTGTACTAACTGCACTTTATACTGAATATTATATTAATCATACTGAGCCTGTGTGTAACTGACCCCTGTACTAACTGTGCTTTATACTGAATATTATATTAATCATACTGAGCCTGTGTGTAACTGACCCCTGTACTAACTGTGCTTTATACTGAATATTATATTAATCATACTGAGCCTGTGTGTAACTGACCCCTGTACTAACTGCACTTTATACTGAATATTATATTAATCATACTGAGCCTGTGTGTAACTGACCCCTGTACTAACTGTGCTTTATACTGAATATTATATTAATCATACTGAGCCTGTGTGTAACTGACCCCTGTACTAACTGTGCTTTATACTGAATATTATATTAATCATACTGAGCCTGTGTGTAACTGACCCCTGTACTAACTGCACTTTATACTGAATATTATATTAATCATACTGAGCCTGTGTGTAACTGACCCCTGTACTAACTGTGCTTTATACTGAATATTATATTAATCATACTGAGTTTGTGTGTAACTGACCCCTGTACTAACTGTGCTTTATACTGAATATTATATTAATCATACTGAGCCTGTGTGTAACTGACCCCTGTACTAACTGCGCTTTATACTGAATATTATATTAATCATACTGAGCCTGTGTGTAACTGACCCCTGTACTAACTGTGCTTTATACTGAATATTATATTAATCATACTGAGCCTGTGTGTAACTGACCCCTGTACAAACTGCACTTTATACTGAATATTATATTAATCATACTGAGCCTGTGTGTAACTGACCCCTGTACTAACTGCTTTATACTGAATATTACATTAATCATACTGAGCCTGTGTGTAACTGACCCCTGTACTAACTGCTTTATACTGAATATTATATTAATCATACTGAGCCTGTGTGTAACTGACCCCTGTACTAACTGCGCTTTATACTGAATATTATATTAATCATACTGAGCCTGTGTGTAACTGACCCCTGTACTAACTGTGCTTTATACTGAATTAACTGTGCTTTTTACTGAATATTATATTAATCATACTGAGTCTGTGTGTAACTGACCCCTGTACTAACTGCTTTATACTGAATATTATATTAATCATACTGAGCCTGTGTGTAACTGACCCCTGTACTAACTGTGCTTTATACTGAATATTATATTAATCATACTGAGCCTGTGTGTAACTGACCCCTGTACTAACTGTGCTTTATACTGAATATTATATTAATCATACTGAGCCTGTGTGTAACTGACCCCTGTACTAACTGTGCTTTATACTGAATATTATATTAATCATACTGAGCCTGTGTGTAACTGACCCCTGTACTAACTGCACTTTATACTGAATATTACGTTAATCATACTGAGTCTGTGTGTAACTGACCCCTGTACTAACTGTGCTTTATACTGAATATTATATTAATCATACTGAGCCTGTGTGTAACTGACCCCTGTACTAACTGCTTTATACTGAATGTTATATTAATCATACTGAGCCTGTGTGTAACTGACCCCTGTACTAACTGTGCTTTATACTGAATATTATATTAATCATACTGAGTTTGTGTGTAACTGACCCCTGTACTAACTGTGCTTTATACTGAATATTATATTAATCATACTGAGCCTGTGTGTAACTGACCCCTGTGCTAACTGTGCTTTATACTGAATGTTATATTAATCATACTGAGTCTGTGTGTAACTGACCCCTGTACTAACTGCTTTATACTGAATGTTATATTAATCATACTGAGCCTGTGTGTAACTGACCCCTGTACTAACTGTGCTTTATACTGAATATTATATTAATCATACTGAGCCTGTGTGTAACTGACCCCTGTACTAACTGTGCTTTATACTGAATATTATATTAATTATACTGAGCCTGTGTGTAACTGACCCCTGTACTAACTGTGCTTTATACTGAATATTATATTAATCATACTGAGCCTGTGTGTAACTGACCCCTGTACTAACTGTGCTTTATACTGAATATTATATTAATCATACTGAGCCTGTGTGTAACTGACCCCTGTACTAACTGCACTTTATACTGAATATTATATTAATCATACTGAGTCTGAGTGTAACTGACCCCTGTACTAACTGTGCTTTATACTGAATATTATATTAATCATACTGAGCCTGTGTGTAACTGACCCCTGTACTAACTGTGCTTTTTACTGAATATTATATTAATCATACTGAGCCTGTGTGTAACTGACCCCTGTACTAACTGTGCTTTATACTGAATATTATATTAATCATACTGAGCCTGTGTGTAACTGACCCCTGTACTAACTGTGCTTTATACTGAATATTATATTAATCATACTGAGCCTGTGTGTAACTGACCCCTGTACTAACTGTGCTTTATACTGAATATTATATTAATCATACTGAGCCTGTGTGTAACTGACCCCTGTACTAACTGCTTTATACTGAATGTTATATTAATCATACTGAGCCTGTGTGTAACTGACCTCTGTACTAACTGTGCTTTATACTGAATATTATATTAATCATACTGAGCCTGTGTGTAACTGACCCCTGTACTAACTGCGCTTTATACTGAATATTATATTAATCATACTGAGCCTGTGTGTAACTGACCCCTGTACTAACTGTGCTGTATACTGAATATTATATTAATCATACTGAGCCTGTGTGTAACTGACCCCTGTACTAACTGTGCTGTATACTGAATATTATATTAATCATACTGAGCCTGTGTGTAACTGACCCCTGTACTAACTGTGCTGTATACTGAATATTATATTAATCATACTGAGCCTGTGTGTAACTGACCCCTGTACTAACTGTGCTTTATACTGAATATTATATTAATCATACTGAGTTTGTGTGTAACTGACCCCTGTACTAACTGCGCTTTATACTGAATATTATATTAATCATACTGAGCCTGTGTGTAACTGACCCCTGTACTAATTGCGCTTTATACTGAATATTATATTAATCATACTGAGCCTGTGTGTAACTGACCCCTGTACAAACTGCACTTTATACTGAATATTATATTAATCATACTGAGCCTGTGTGTAACTGACCCCTGTACTAACTGTGCTTTATACTGAATATTATATTAATCATACTGAGCCTGTGTGTAACTGACCCCTGTACTAACTGTGCTTTATACTGAATATTATATTAATCATACTGAGCCTGTGTGTAACTGACCCCTGTACTAACTGTGCTTTATACTGAATATTATATTAATCATACTGAGCCTGTGTGTAACTGACCCCTGTACTAACTGTGCTTTATACTGAATATTATATTAATCATACTGAGCCTGTGTGTAACTGACCCCTGTACTAACTGTGCTTTATACTGAATATTATATTAATCATACTGAGCCTGTGTGTAACTGACCCCTGTACTAACTGTGCTTTATACTGAATATTATATTAATCATACTGAGCCTGTGTGTAACTGACCCCTGTACTAACTGCACTTTATACTGAATATTATATTAATCATACTGAGTCTGAGTGTAACTGACCCCTGTACTAACTGTGCTTTATACTGAATATTATATTAATCATACTGAGCCTGTGTGTAACTGACCCCTGTACTAACTGTGCTTTTTACTGAATATTATATTAATCATACTGAGCCTGTGTGTAACTGACCCCTGTACTAACTGTGCTTTATACTGAATATAATATTAATCATACTGAGCCTGTGTGTAACTGACCCCTGTACTAACTGCACTTTATACTGAATATTATATTAATCATACTGAGCCTGTGTGTAACTGACCCCTGTACTAACTGCACTTTATACTGAATATTATATTAATCATACTGAGTCTGAGTGTAACTGACCCCTGTACTAACTGTGCTTTATACTGAATATTATATTAATCATACTGAGCCTGTGTGTAACTGACCCCTGTACTAACTGTGCTTTTTACTGAATATTATATTAATCATACTGAGCCTGTGTGTAACTGACCCCTGTACTAACTGCACTTTATACTGAATATAATATTAATCATACTGAGCCTGTGTGTAACTGACCCCTGTACTAACTGCACTTTATACTGAATATTATATTAATCATACTGAGCCTGTGTGTAACTGACCCCTGTACTAACTGTGCTTTATACTGAATATTATATTAATCATACTGAGTCTGAGTGTAACTGACCCCTGTACTAACTGTGCTTTATACTGAATATTATATTAATCATACTGAGCCTGTGTGTAACTGACCCCTGTACTAACTGTGCTTTTTACTGAATATTATATTAATCATACTGAGCCTGTGTGTAACTGACCCCTGTACTAACTGTGCTTTATACTGAATATTATATTAATCATACTGAGCCTGTGTGTAACTGACCCCTGTACTAACTGTGCTTTATACTGAATATTATATTAATCATACTGAGCCTGTGTGTAACTGACCCCTGTACTAACTGTGCTTTATACTGAATATTATATTAATCATACTGAGCCTGTGTGTAACTGACCCCTGTACTAACTGTGCTTTATACTGAATATTATATTAATCATACTGAGCCTGTGTGTAACTGACCCCTGTACTAACTGCACTTTATACTGAATATTATATTAATCATACTGAGTCTGAGTGTAACTGACCCCTGTACTAACTGTGCTTTATACTGAATATTATATTAATCATACTGAGCCTGTGTGTAACTGACCCCTGTACTAACTGTGCTTTTTACTGAATATTATATTAATCATACTGAGCCTGTGTGTAACTGACCCCTGTACTAACTGTGCTTTATACTGAATATTATATTAATCATACTGAGCCTGTGTGTAACTGACCCCTGTACTAACTGTGCTTTTTACTGAATATTATATTAATCATACTGAGCCTGTGTGTAACTGACCCCTGTACTAACTGTGCTTTATACTGAATATTATATTAATCATACTGAGCCTGTGTGTAACTGACCCCTGTACTAACTGTACTTTATACTGAATATTATATTAATCATACTGAGCCTGTGTGTAACTGACCCCTGTACTAACTGCACTTTATACTGAATATAATATTAATCATACTGAGCCTGTGTGTAACTGACCCCTGTACTAACTGCGCTTTATACTGAATATTATATTAATCATACTGAGCCTGTGTGTAACTGACCCCTGTACTAACTGTGCTTTATACTGAATATTATATTAATCATACTGAGTCTGAGTGTAACTGACCCCTGTACTAACTGTGCTTTATACTGAATATTATATTAATCATACTGAGCCTGTGTGTAACTGACCCCTGTACTAACTGTGCTTTTTACTGAATATTATATTAATCATACTGAGTCTGTGTGTAACTGACCCCTGTACTAACTGCTTTATACTGAATATTATATTAATCATACTGAGCCTGTGTGTAACTGACCCCTGTACTAACTGTGCTTTATACTGAATATTATATTAATCATACTGAGCCTGTGTGTAACTGACCCCTGTACTAACTGTGCTTTATACTGAATATTATATTAATCATACTGAGCCTGTGTGTAACTGACCCCTGTACTAACTGTGCTTTATACTGAATATTATATTAATCATACTGAGCCTGTGTGTAACTGACCCCTGTACTAACTGTGCTTTATACTGAATATTATATTAATCATACTGAGCCTGTGTGTAACTGACCCCTGTACTAACTGCACTTTATACTAAATATTATATTAATCATACTGAGTCTGAGTGTAACTGACCCCTGTACTAACTGTGCTTTATACTGAATATTATATTAATCATACTGAGCCTGTGTGTAACTGACCCCTGTACTAACTGCGCTTTATACTGAATATTATATTAATCATACTGAGCCTGTGTGTAACTGACCCCTGTACTAACTGTGCTTTATACTGAATATTATATTAATCATACTGAGCCTGTGTGTAACTGACCCCTGTACTAACTGTGCTTTATACTGAATATTATATTAATCATACTGAGCCTGTGTGTAACTGACCCTTGTACTAACTGTCCTTTATACTGAATATTATATTAATCATACTGAGCCTGTGTGTAACTGACCCCTGTACTAACTGTGCTTTATACTGAATATTATATTAATCATACTGAGCCTGTGTGTAACTGACCCCTGTACTAACTGCACTTTATACTGAATATTATATTAATCATACTGAGCCTGTGTGTAACTGACCCCTGTACTAACTGTGCTTTATACTGAATATTATATTAATCATACTGAGCCTGTGTGTAACTGACCCCTGTACTAACTGTCCTTTATACTGAATATTATATTAATCATACTGAGCCTGTGTGTAACTGACCTCTGTACTAACTGTGCTTTATACTGAATATTATATTAATCATACTGAGCCTGTGTGTAACTGACCTCTGTACTAACTGTGCTTTATACTGAATATTATATTAATCATACTGAGCCTGTGTGTAACTGACCCCTGTACTAACTGTGCTTTATACTGAATATTATATTAATCATACTGAGCCTGTGTGTAACTGACCCCTGTACTAACTGTGCTTTATACTGAATATTATATTAATCATACTGAGCCTGTGTGTAACTGACCTCTGTACTAACTGTGCTTTATACTGAATATTATATTAATCATACTGAGCCTGTGTGTAACTGACCCCTGTACTAACTGCGCTTTATACTGAATATTATATTAATCATACTGAGCCTGTGTGTAACTGACCCCTGTACTAACTGTGCTTTATACTGAATATTATATTAATCATACTGAGCCTGTGTGTAACTGACCCCTGTACTAACTGTCCTTTATACTGAATATTATATTAATCATACTGAGCCTGTGTGTAACTGACCCCTGTACTAACTGTGCTTTATACTGAATATTATATTAATCATACTGAGCCTGTGTGTAACTGACCCCTGTACTAACTGCACTTTATACTGAATATTATATTAATCATACTGAGCCTGTGTGTAACTGACCCCTGTACTAACTGTGCTTTATACTTAATATTATATTAATCATACTGAGCCTGTGTGTAGGAAATTTACTAAAGAACAACATGTATGTAATATATCTATCTAAGAAATAGAGGGCGGCATTAAGGTGTAATAACTCAGTTCCCCTTTAAGAATGAATCTGTAAACCACAATTGCAGTCTTGCTAAACATAGAATTTAAGTGTATAGTTTCACAATAATGATTATATTGCAGAATTTGTTAGCAATTAATGAAAGAACCAAATCCAACTGGTTATATATATGGCTTTAACATTGCTGTTAATATAGTCATATCATGTTATAGAAATCCTTCTCTTTACAAAATATGACACCCAGCGTTAACAGTCAGAAACAGTCAGTAGTTCAAGCAAAACAGGCTAAATGATAAGAATAATCATAGACTGTTACAGGAAAGAAACTGAATCAAGTTAATAGTGACTGTTAACTTCCTTGTTGTATCTGGGAGAGAGAGAGCACTGCAGATTATCATCCAAGCACAGATGCAGCTGTGGCAGGTTAGAGACTGCTTGCAAGATATAGGTGTCGCTTGTGAGAATGAGACGGCTGCTGCAAATAAACTGCTTGTTTGTTGTAATCTTGCACACTGAAACATAAAAGCTATAGGGAAAGAACAAAGTCCTTATTGTAGCTTAATTAAATATTAATTAATGACAAAGGTAAAACAGCAATCCTGAATGAAATGACGGCACAATAGAAATGAGCTTTAGTTTGCACAATATCCAAGCATAGAGTGAGGGAATTGGTTAGGTTTATAGGAATGCTGTGATGTCATATGCAGGTGAGTAGAATTGGCATGTCTTAAAGGAACATAATCTGACATAAGGGCACTAATAGAAAACAAGGATTTGATCATTAAAACAGCCAGTAAGGGTGGAGCGATCACAGTTATGAATAAGTCTATCTACATCTCTGAGATCAAAAGTCAATTGTCACAAAGGGAAGTATACAAAGAGTTATTATGTGATCCCACACCATTGATACAAAATTAATGTTGTGATAAACAGTGCTTTACTTATGGGTATAATATCTAAAGAATTATCAGATTTTCTTGTTAAGGAGCACCCATGTATTCCAGTTTTTTACACTCTCCCCAAGGAGAGTGGCCAGAATAGATTCATTATTCTCTAATATAGTGATTTTCCTGGATAAAGTGTTACAGCCATTTGTGCCCCTTGCTAGTTCCTTTATCAAGGATACCAGGGACTTTTTGGATAAATTGCACAATTTAAATCTGGTCAGTGATAAATGTATACTTTATACTTTGGATGACAGCAGTTTGTATACTGCCATAAAACATGAGAGCGACATTGCAGCAGTAATGAAGGTTCTAGTTACCAGTAATGAATACTCAATGGCACAAAAGGTGTTTTTTTGAAAAATTGTTGAGAATTGTTCTTTATCAAAACCACTTCTTGTTTCAAGACTCATTCTTCCTCCAGTTGCAGGGAACTGCCATGGGTTCCAATGTCGCCCCCACATATGAGAATATTTTCATGAATGTCTATGAAGAAAAGTTTGTATATGAGAACACCCTGTTCTTACAACATGCAGCCACATGGTGGTGTTATATAGACGACATCTTCGCAGTATGGTATGGCAACATTGGAACCCTGGAAAATTTAGTAGAAGAGTTAAATTAGAGTACCAACTCTATTAAATTTTGCTTAAATGCAAGTGAGGTAGAGATACATTTCTTCTACATTACTGTATAATTTAGGGATTGTAAAATCTGTACAGACCTGTATGTTAAACCAACTGATAAAAACAGCCTTTTGCATTATCAGAGTTTCCATTCCAGAAATATTATGAGTTCATTACCCAGAAGTCAGTTTATGAGGGTACATCATATTGTATCAGAGAAAGATAAATTGAGTAAACGATTTAATGACATGGCAAAGAGGTTTGAGGAAAGGGGTTACCCCCCAGGGTTGGTTCAGAAGTAGTTGACCAAAGTACAGTCTCCAGTAGACTCACCAATGAAAAAGCAATACAAATGTCTGATAATGGTTATAGACCACAATAATCATAGTGGTGAGATAATGAAAACTGTGAGAAAACATCCAGATGTTGCAGAATTTGAATTGCCACTTATGCCTGCGTTTTGGAGGAGAAAAAAACCTAAGATATGAATTGGTGCATACTGATCTAGGTAGTGCAAGAAGGTAATATAAGGGGTTATTTTACATGCAACACCAAATGTGTTAACCCTAACTCTTATAAAATGCCCATGTGGAAGAATTTACATTGGAGAGACTACCCGTAGGGTATGCGATAGAATCATTCAACATAAAAGTAACATTAGAGGCAATAACCAGGAGGCCCCAGTGTCCAGTCACTTTTTGCTATGTGGACATAACATTAATCAGATTCGCTTTCAGGTGATTGATGCAGTACCATACCCTAGGCAGGGAGGAGACAGAAAGCTGATACTCAAAAGGAGAGAGGCATTCTGAATACACAAATTAAATGCAATACAACCCTATGGTTTTAATAGAGAGTTAGATCTTACCCTGTTTTTGTAATGGCTTTGGATGTTTAAGGGTTAATATAGACTATAACCTATATATGTTCTGAAAAAATCCCTAATAGATGGCACTCTATAATCTGTTTGTATATGCTGTCATATGTGTATATATTGATTTTAATATGCTATTTACACCATGTATAAACCAGCTATATATTTTGAAAAGTATATACCTGTTATGTGTTATAACCACTAGATGGTGTTGTAAAAGATACTGATTGGTTACTTTAGTGTAGGTGGGCCTATATAAGGACACACCATATATTGTTAGCTATGTATGATTAAGGGCTTGATGCCCGAAACGCCACTTTGTTTGACCTAGGTGTGATGAAATAAACCTCTTTTAACCTGCTTTATGGTGCTGCCATTTGTGGACCTTGCAAATGTGTCGAAAGTCACATTGCACTAACACTTGCTGCCTACGCCAGCACCAAGCATCACGTGTGCCCGCTTCCCCCGAGAGTCACTATATGCTGAACTCAGCCGCATGCCTGCTTCTGACTCCCATCAGCTCCGTGACCCCTGCTGGTGCTGTCCGAGGCCTAGTGCACTCCCTTCCATTAATGAGCTATCCCGCAACTACCACTGTCCTCCCTGAGACACCCACTGCTTCTGACACCTAACTTAGTCGCACCGGAAATTATGTTACTGTGTGGATCTGTACCGGAAGCGGACGAACTGACCACGTGACTGCCACCATCTTGGACATCACAGAGATCGGAAAGTGCAGCCCTGTCCTGAAGGCTAGATGCGAGACCCACCCGGAGTACTTGCCAAAACCACAGCCGCCGCAGGGAACTGCAGACCAACAAGGACAGAAGCCACGCCGAAACTGCATGCTCTGCCTCTGGAGTAAGATTGAGAAGATTCTCTTCCTCCCTAAGCCCAGCTCCAGGTAAGTCCCCAGGAGTGGCTGCCACTACTCCTGTACTGCCATGGGAGGAAGGCAGGGAGGGGCCCAATGGGTTATCAGGTGAACCCTCTGCTGCTTAGCTAGTAACAGGCCCGGCAGGACCCACTGTGTCATCAGGAACAATAAAAAACGTTGGTTAACTAGCACCTGAGTGCCCCCCACTAACTCCCTCATATGTGACCCTGTTCCCGCAGCAAGCTCCAGTCCCAGCATTTGCACCTTGCTCCAGGTGTAGGTGACGCCACCTCCTCTTCCCGAACAATACTTATCTGCTTTTTTCTAGATTGCCTCCTCCTTGACCCCAAACTCGCTGACACCAACTCCTCTTGAAACCGTTGAGGAGGAACTTAAGATCTCCTCAAACAATCCATGTTCTCCAATGAAACTAGCAACCAGGAATCGTCAGCCACAGGGATGGAAAAGAGGCCTTGGACTTCCTGACAGAACCTAATAAAGGTAAGTAACCCCCTCCCCACACAATGCATTTACACCTACCATTCCCACAGAGCCTTAAAGGGGCAGTAAACCTACACAATAATGTTATATAATTCTGCACTATTATTTTAGCGCCAAGTTTATAAAACAAACAGCTAGATTATGAGTCTTGCATTAAGGTTAAAAAGCAGCGTTGAGATTGAGAGGTCCCAACGCTGCTTTTTAACGCCCGCTGGTATTATGAGTCTTGCAGGTACAGGTGTACCTCTCACTTTTTTGGCCAGACTCGGAAATACCGCAAATCCACTTACGTCAATTGCGTATCCTATATTTTCAATGGGACTTGCATAGCGCCGGTATTACGAGTCTTCCAAAAAGTGAGCGGTAGACCCTCTCCTGTCAAGCCTGGTACCGCATTTTAAAGTCAGTAGTTAAGAGTTTTACACTACAACGCCGTAGCATAAAACTCTTAACTAAAGTGCTAAAAAGTACACTAACACCCATAAACTACCTATTAACTCCTAAACCGAGGCCCCCCCGCATTGCAAACAATAAAATAAATATTTTAACCCCTAATCTGCCGAACCAGACATCGCCGCCACTATAATAAATATATTAACCCCTAAACCGCTGCACTCCCGCATCGCAAACACTAGTTAAATATTATTAACCCCTAATCTGCCGGCCCTAACATCGCCGACACCTACCTACATTTATTAACCCAATGTCGCTGCCACTATAATAAAGTTATTAACCCCTAAACCTAAGTCTAACCCTAACCCTCCTTAACTTAAATATATTTTAAATTAATCTAAATAAAATTACTATAATTCACTAAATTATTCATATTTAAAACTAAATACTTACCTATAAAATAAATAAACCCTAAGCTAGCTACAATATAACTAATAGTTACATTGTAGCTATCTTAGGGTTTATTTTTATTTTACAGGCAACTTTGTATTTATTTTAACTAGGTACAATAGTTATAAAATAGTTATTAACTATTTAATAACTACCTAGTTAAAATAAAGACAAATTTACGTGTAAAATAAAACCTAACCTAAGTTACAATTACACCTAACACTACACTATAATTAAATAAATTAAATACAATTAATTACAATTAAATAAAATTATCTAAAGTACGGAAAAACCCCCACTAAATTACAGAAAATAATAAAATAATTACAAGATTTTTAAACTAATTACACCTACTCTAATCCCCCTAACAAAATTAAAAAGCCCCCCCAAATAAAAAAAAAAGCAATACCCTACACTAAACCCTACATCAATTAAGGTAGAAAAAATCCTATTTGGCTGATGCAATCAGCCAATAGGATTGAGCTGGCATTCTATTGGCTGATTGGAACAGCCAATATAATGCAAGCTCAATCTTATTGGCTGATTGGATCAGCCAATAGGATTGAAGTTCAATCCTATTGGCTGATTGCATCAGCCAATAGGATTTTTTTCTACCTTAATTCCGATTGGCTGATAGAATACTATCAGCCAATCTGAATTGAAGGGACGCCATCTTGGATGACGTCATTTAAGGGAACCTTCATTCAGTCGTCGGCCGTCGTTTGAAGAGGATGCTCCGCGTTGGATGTCTTGAAGATGGACCCGCTCCGCGCCGGATGGATGAAGATAGAAGATGCCGTCTGGATGAAGACTTCTGCCCGTCTGGATGAAGACTTCTGCCCGGTTGGGTGAAAGCCTTCTGCCCGTCTGGAGGTCCAATTCTGCCCGATTGGGTGAAGACGTCTCACGGTAGGATGATCTTCAAGGGGTTAGTGTTAGTTTTTTTTAAGAGGGGATTGTGTGGGTTTTAGAGTAGGGTTGGTTGTGTGGGTGGTGGGTTTTAACCCCTTAATGACCACAATGTACCCTGTATGTCACTGGTCATTAAGGTTTTTTTCAGGACATAATAGCACAAGTCTAGCAAGAACACGCTATTAATGTACTCCCTCCAGCAGGCTTTGTGGAATAGAGCAGTCTCAACGCTGGTGGCAAGACCGCGCTATAAAACAATCAAGTCCCAAAAAAAGGCCAGTGACATACAGGGTACGTTGCTGGTCCTTAAGGGGTTAATGTTGGGGGGGTATTTGTACTTTTTTTTTACAGGTAAAAGAGCTGATTACTTTGGGGCAATGCCCCACAAAAGGCCCTTTTAAGGACTATTTGTAATTTAGTGTAGGGTAGGGTTTTTTTTATTTTGGGGGGCTTTTTTATTTTGTTAGGGGGATTAGAGTAGGTTGCAAAGAATATTACAGGAGCACCAGAGTAGTGGGTAAAATTTAAATGCTTTATTAAAGTTCAATAGGGTATCATTACCCCTGGGTAAAAAATACAGAGATTTAAACAGATGAAAAAAAGGCTGACCGGTTTCGGCTACTGCCTTCCTCCTAGCCTGAAGAACAACAGTGAGCACAGGTACTGGGTATAACTGTGGAGGAAGGGCTCAGCACTGCATTTGACTGATCCCTATTGAGGGGATACTTAGGACACTGCAAGCAGTGCCGAGGATGGACGGAGGCAACCCAGGCATCGGTCTGAAAAGGTGAATATTCCTGCAAGGGGACTCCTATGCACATATCTAAAGCATTCAAGTTTTCAAGGCAATTTGCTCAGAACCCAGGAGTGGTGAGTCATTTTGGATTTTATTATTGACTTGCATATGCCTGTTTGTGCTACCCCGGGGAACAAAATTGTGGGTGTGACTAGGGGAACACCCTCACTATTTGCATCTGACAGTCTATACTATGCAGTGTTTAGATGAGACTTTGTCAATACTTGATTACTAATTTGCACACACCCTACCTTCTTTTCCCCTGTTTTGTTTGTTGGGATTAGATTAGGTGTAATTAGTTTAAAAATCTTGTAATTATTTTATTATTTTCTGTAATTTAGTGTTTGTTTTTTTTGTACTTTAGATAATTTTATTTAATTGTATTTAGTTTAGGTAATTAATTTAATTATAGTGTAGTGTTAGGTGTAATTGTAATTTAGGTTAGGTTTTATTTTACAGGTAAATTTGTTTTAATTTTAACTAGGTAGCTATTAAATAGTTAATAACTATTTAATAACTATTGTACCTAGTTAAAATAAATACAAAGTTGCCTGTAAAATAAAAATAAACCCTAAGCTAGCTACAATGTAACTATTAGTTATATTGTAGCTAGCTTAGGGTTTATTTATTTTATAGGTAAATATTTAGTTTTAAATAGGAATTATTTAGTTAATGATAGAAATTTTATTTAGATTTATTTAAATTATATTTAAGCTAGGGGGTGTTAGGGTTAGACTTAGATTTAGGGGTTAATAACTTTATTATAGTTGCGGCGACATTGGGGACTGCAGATTAGGGGTTAATAAATAAAATGTAGGTGTCGGCGATGTTGGGAGCAGCAGATTAGGGGTTCATCAGTATAATGTAGGTGGCAGCAGTGTCCGGAGCGGCAGATTAGGGGATAATAATATAATGTAGGTGTCGGCGGTGTCGGGGACGGCAGATTAGGGGTGTTTAGACTCGGGGTTCATGTTAGGGTGTTAGGTGTAGACATAAATTTTATTTCCCCATAGGAAACAATAGGGCTGCGTTAGGAGCTAAACGCTGCTTTTTTGCAGGGTTTTTTTCAGCCGGCTCAACCCCATTGATTCCTATGGGGAAATCGTGCACGAGCACGTTTTACCAGCTTACCAGCAGCGCTGTTACTGAGGTGAGATGTGGAGCTAAATTTTGCTCTTCGCTAACTTTTTTGCGGCTAACGCCGGGTTTGTAGAAACCCGTAATACCAGCGCTGTCTGCAAGTGAGCGGTGAGCATAAACTGCTCGTTAGCACCGCACAGCCTCTAACGCAAAACTCGTAATCTAGGTGATTGTATTTAAAAAAAAAATGTATGCAAGAACTTGTTTTACGCCGCTCCTGGCTCTACTGAGCGGGTCTGTAATTTACCTAAGTGCATCGCGGCACACTGTCTAGTAACAGCTGGCCCGGTTGCGCCATTAAACTCAATGTAGCTCGCTCCCAGGTTTAGGTTTAATTTCCTTCATTTGAGGACAAAGTGACATTTTGCATAATTGACAATAACTATGGCTTGTTATGAGTTAAAAAAACATTAATTGCTGTTCCCTAAAGTAAAGAGTTCACTGTAACTGCACTAGTAATGTACAGGCATTTAGTCATTCAATGTCTATATTTGTACACCCAGCCCTTGCCTCTAATATAGATAACCCCCCCCCCTGTCTAATTCTGACTGCATATTACTGGGTGGGGGGGTTCATCCTTAGGGTTATCTGGTTAAGAGGAAGTTGTACAATACTCACACAAATGAGAAATTGCATAGAAGTCAATAAAGGAACATACTAAAAAACCACAGTCCACCCTCTGTGCTTTTTTATACTATAGCTGTATTGTGAGATACACACAGTGTCATGGCCTTCACCCTGCTGTGCCTGCTCCTATGTGTGGGTAAGTACATGCATCAGGGGTATATGCCAAGCCTGGGAGACAGAGGGTTAATGCTCCAGTTGAGTGTATATGTATTCCTATCTTTGTGACTTGCTAAGTGTATGTGTTTAACTAGCTATTTGTATGTACATATCTGATTGTATGTGTGTAACTAGCTATTTGTATGTACATATCTGATTGTATGTGTGTAACTAGCTATTTGTATGTACATATCTGATTGTATGTGTGTAACTAGCTATTTGTATGTACATATCTGATTGTATGTGTGTAACTAGCTATTTGTATGTACATATCTGATTGTATGTGTGTAACTAGCTATTTGTATGTACATATCTGATTGTATGTGTGTAACTAGCTATTTGTATGTACATATCTGATTGTATGTGTGTAACTAGCTATTTGTATGTACATATCTGATTGTATGTGTGTAACTAGCTATTTGTATGTACATATCTGAATGTATGTGGGAGTCCATGTGTATGTATGTGACTGTCCAAGTCTACATATCTGTGTACCTACCTGTGTGTGTGTGTGTGTGACTATACATGTGTCTGTACCTATCTGTATACATGTGAGTGTCTCTGTCTTAATGTATGACTTTATCTGTATGCGTATGTAACTATTTATTTGTATATGGATGTCCATGTCTATATGTGTGTATATACCTATGTTTATGTGAGTGACCATGTCTATATGTGTGTATGCCTACTATATGTATATGTGAGTGACCATGTCTATATGTGTGTATACCTATGTATATGTTAGTGACCACCTATATGTGTTTGCAACTGTTTATGTATATGTGAGTGACCATGTCTATATGTGTGTATACCTATGTATATGTGAGTGACCCACCTATATGTGTTTGCAACTGTTTATGTATATGTGAGTGACCATGTCTATATGTGTGTATACCTATGTATATGTGAGTGACCACCTATATGTGTTTGCAACTGTTTATGTATATGTGAGTGACCATGTCTATATGTGTGTATACCTATTTATATGTGAGTGACCCACCTATATGTGTTTGCAACTGTTTATGTATATATGAGTGACCATGTCTATATGTGTGTATAGCTGTGTATATGTGAGTGACCACCTATATGTGTTTGTACCTGTTTATGTATATGTGAGTGATCGTGTCTATATGTGTGTATAGCTGTGTATATGTGAATGACCACCTATATGTGTTTGTAACTGTTTATGTGAGTGACCATATCTATATGTGTGTATACCTATGTATATGTGAGTGACCATGTCTATATGTGTGTATACCTATGTATATGTGAGTGACCATGTCTATATGTGTTTATACCTATGTATATGTATATGTGAGTGACCATGTCTATATGTGAGTATACCTATGTATATGTGAGTGACCATGTCTATATGTGTGTATACCTATGTATATGTGAGTGACCATGTCTATATGTGTTTATACCTATGTATATGTATATATGAGTGACCACCTATATGTGTTTGTAACTGTTTATGTATATGTGAGTGATCATGTCTATATGTATGTACCTATTTGTGTGTATGTGAATGCTCATGTCTATATGTGTTTCTACATACCTGTGTGTGTTAGCGCCCATATCTATATGTGCATGTAGTTATGTGTTTGTATATGAGTGCCCATGTCTATATGTGTGTGTAATTATGTGTGTGCATATGAGAACCCAAGTCTATATGTGTGTGTGTAATTATGTGTGTATTTGTGAGTACCCATGTCTATAAGTGTCTATACATATCTGTGTTTTTATGTGAATACCAACGTCTATATTTGTGTAATTATCTGTGTGTGTGTGTGTGTGTGTGATTGTTCATGTATATATGTGTGTCTAATTATCTGTGTGTATGTGGGTGCCCATATCTATATGTGTGTAATTATGTGTGCATATGAGTACCCATGTTTGTGTGTGTGTGTGTGTGTGTAATTATGTGTGCATATAATGACCCATGTCTATATGTGTGTGTAATTATGTGTGTGTTTGTGAGTGCCCATGTCTATAAGTGTCTATACATATCTGTGTGTTTATGTGAGTACCCACGCCTATATGTGTGTAATTATGTGTGTGTATATGAGTGCCCATATCTATATGTGTATGTAATTATGTGAGTGTATATGAGTGCCCATATTTATGTGTGAGTAATTATGTGTGTGTGTATATGAGTGCCCACATCTATATGTGTATGTAGTAGACATGTGCATGGCGAAAAAATTTGGTTAGATTTGTATTTTTTCGAATTTCGGTTCGGATCGATTCGAATTCGGAAAAATTTGAATCAATTTGTTTTGGATTCATTCGGTTTCGAATAAATAGTATTATGTACTGTATATTAGGTGTAACCCATAGCAGAGTGATATAACCTAATATACTGTACAATACTAGTGTAATCCATGGCCATCCGAATCTACCGAATAAATCCGAACTAATTCGGATTTATTCGGTAGATTCGGCACTATTTTAATTCGAAAATTCGAATCGATCCGAATCCCGAATTTTACGAATTCGGACGAATTTCCGAATCGATCCGAAACGAATCGCACATTTCTAGTATGTAATTATGTGTGTGTTTGTGAGTTCCCATGTCTATAAGTGTCTATACATATCTGTGTGTTTATGTGAGTACCCATGCCTATATGTGTGTAATTATGTGTGTGCGCGTGTGTATGAGTGAACATGTCTATATGTGTGTGTAATTATGTGTGTGTATATGAGTGCCCATATCTATATGTGTATGTAATTATGTGAGTGTATATGAGTGCCCATATTTATGTGTGAGTAATTATGTGTGTGTATATGAGTGCCCACATCTATATGTGTATGTAATTATGTGTGTGTATATGAGTGCCCATGCCTGTATGTGTGTGTAATTATGTGTGTGCATATGAGTACCCATGTCTGTATGTGTGTGTGCAATTATGTATGTGTGTATGTGAGTGCCCATGTATATGTGTGTGTAATTATGTGCGTGTATTAGTGAGTGTCAATGTCTATATGTGTTGTGAGAGACTATATCTATATATGAATATAATTATGTGTGTGTGTATGTGAGCGACCATATCTATATATGTGTGTAATTATGTGTGCATATGAGTACCCATGTTTATGTGTGTGTAATTATGTGTGCATATAATTACCCATGTCTATATATGTGTGTGTGTAATTATGTGTGTGTTTGTGAGTTCCCATGTCTATAAGTGTCTATACATATCTGTGTGTTTATGTGAGTACCCACGCCTATACGTGTGTAATTATGTGTGTGTGTGTGTATATGAGTGAACATGTCTATATGTGTGTGTATATGAGTGCCCATGTCTATATGTGTATGTAATTATGTGAGTGTATATGAGTGCCCATATTTATATGTGTGAGTAATTATATGTGTGTGTATATGAGTGCCCACATCTATATGTGTGTGTATATGAGTGTCCATATCTATATGTGTGTGTAATTATGTGTGTGTATATGAGTGCCCATATCTATATTTGTATGTAATTATGTGCGTGTGTATGAGTGCCCATATCTATATGTGTGTGTAATTATGTGTGTGTATTAGTGCCCATATCTATATGTGTGTGTATCAGTGCCCATATCTATATTTGTGTGTAATTATGTGTGTGTATCAGTGCCCAGCCCATATCTATATGTGTGTGTATGTGTGTGTATGAGTGCCCACATTTTATGTGTATGTAATTATGTGAGTGTATATGAGTACCCATGTCTATATGCATATGTGCATACAAGTACCAATTTCTGTATGTGTGTGCATATGAGCAATAATGTATATATGTGTGTGTAATTATGTGTGTGCGTAATTGTGTGTGCATATGAGCACCCATGTTTATATGTGTGTGTAAGTATGTGTGTGTGTGTATATATGAGATTTCAATGTATGTGTGTGTGTAATTATGTGTGTGCATATGAGTACCTATGTCTATATATGTGTGTGTGTATATGAGTGCCCATGCCTTTATGTGTGTGTAATTATGTGTGTGCATATGAGTACCCATGTCTGTATGTGTGTGTGCAATTATGTATGTGTGTATGTGAGTGCCCATGTCTATATGTGTGTGTAATTATGTTCGTGTATTAGTGAGTATCAATGTCTGTATGTGTGTGTATTAGTGAATGTCAATGTCTGTATGTGTGTGTAATTATGTGTGTGTATTAGTGAATGTCAATGTCTGTATGTGTGTAATTATGTGCGTGTATTAGTGAGTGTCAATGTCTGTATGTGTGTGTAATTATGTGTGTGTATTAGTGAGTGTCAATGTCTGTATGTGTGTGTAATTATGTGCATGTATTAGTGTGTCAATGTCTGTATGTGTGTGTAATTATATGTGTGTATTAGTGAGTGTCAATGTCTGTATGTGTGTGTAATTATGTGTGTGTATTAGTGAATGTCAATGTCTGTATGTGTGTGTAATTATGTGCGTGTATTAGTGAGTGTCAATGTCTGTATGTGTGTGTAATTATGTGTGTGTATTAGTGAGTGTCAATGTCTGTATGTGTTTGTAATTATGTGCGTGTATTAGTGAGTGTCAATGTCTGTATGTGTGTGTAATTATGTGTGTGTATTAGTGAGTGTCAATGTCTGTATGTGTGTGTAATTATGTGCATGTATTAGTGTGTCAATGTCTGTATGTGTGTGTAATTATGTGTGTGTATTAGTGAATGTCAATGTCTGTATGTGTGTAATTATGTGCGTGTATTAGTGAGTGTCAATGTCTGTATGTGTGTGTAATTATGTGTGTGTATTAGTGAGTGTCAATGTCTGTATGTGTTTGTAATTATGTGCGTGTATTAGTGAGTGTCAATGTCTGTATGTGTGTGTAATTATGTGTGTGTATTAGTGAGTGTCAATGTCTGTATGTGTGTGTAATTATGTGCATGTATTAGTGTGTCAATGTCTGTATGTGTGTGTAATTATGTGTGTGTATTAGTGAGTGTCAATGTCTGTATGTGTGTGTAATTATGTGTGTGTATTAGTGAGTGTCAATGTCTGTATGTGTGTGTAATTATGTGTGTGTATTAGTGAGTGTCAATGTCTGTATGTGTGTGTAATTATGTGCATGTATTAGTGTGTCAATGTCTGTATGTGTGTGTAATTATGTGTGTGTATTAGTGAGTGTCAATGTCTGTATGTGTGTGTAATTATGTGTGTGTATTAGTGAGTGTCAATGTCTGTATGTGTGTGTAATTATGTGCGTGTATTAGTGAGTGTCAATGTCTGTATGTGTGTGTAATTATGTGCATGTATTAGTGAGTGTCAATGTCTGTATGTGTGTGTAATTATGTGTGTGTATTAGTGAGTGTCAATGTCTGTATGTGTGTGTAATTATGTGCAAGTATTAGTGAGTGTCAATGTCTGTATGTGTGTGTAATTATGTGTGTGTATTAGTGAGTGTCAATGTCTGTATGTGTGTGTAATTATGTGCATGTATTAGTGTGTCAATGTCTGTATGTGTGTGTAATTATGTGCGTGTATTAGTGTGTCAATGTCTGTATGTGTGTGTAATTATGTGCGTGTATTAGTGAGTGTCAATGTCTGTATGTGTGTGTAATTATGTGTGTGTATTAGTGAGTGTCAATGTCTGTATGTGTGTGTAATTATGTGCGTCTATTAGTGTGTCAATGTCTGTATGTGTGTGTAATTATGTGTGTGTATTAGTGAGTGTCAATGTCTGTATGTGTGTGTAATTATGTGCGTGTATTAGTGTGTCAATGTCTGTATGTGTGTGTAATTATGTGTGTTTATTAGTGAGTGTCAATGTCTGTATGTGTGTGTAATTATGTGTGTTTATTAGTGAGTGTCAATGTCTGTATGTGTGTGTAATTATGTGCATGTATTAGTGTGTCAATGTCTGTATGTGTGTGTAATTATGTGTGTGTATTAGTGAGTGTCAATGTCTGTATGTGTGTGTAATTATGTGTGTGTATTAGTGAGTGTCAATGTCTGTATGTGTGTGTAATTATGTGCGTCTATTAGTGTGTCAATGTCTGTATGTGTGTGTAATTATGTGCGTGTATTAGTGTGTCAATGTCTGTATGTGTGTGTAATTATGTGTGTTTATTAGTGAGTGTCAATGTCTGTATGTGTGTGTAATTATGTGTGTTTATTAGTGAGTGTCAATGTCTGTATGTGTGTGTAATTATGTGCGTGTATTAGTGAGTGTCAATGTCTGTATGTGTGTGTAATTATGTGCGTGTATTAGTGAGTGTCAATGTCTGTATGTGTGTGTAATTATGTGCATGTATTAGTGAGTGTCAATGTCTGTATGTGTGTGTAATTATGTGTGTGTATTAGTGAGTGTCAATGTCTGTATGTGTGTGTAATTATGTGTGTGTATTAGTGAGTGTCAATGTCTGTATGTGTGTGTAATTATGTGTGTGTATTAGTGAGTGTCAATGTCTGTATGTGTATGTGTGTGTGTATGTGAGTGGAAGATTGGAAAGGAAATCTCTTTAATGTGCTATTAGGCCTATCGTACCCCTTAGCAAAATATAGATTGTGCAGTTAATGTGGGGTACCAACCCTGGGGACACTCGAACTGGTGGGGAGGAAAACTGGTGTGCTCAATTCCACTAGTAAGACACTGATGAGCTTTTATTCAGCCAGGCAAACTTGATCCCGGTTCGTTCAGTAAATGAATACAGTTGGTACACAATATAAACAGATATAAACCCACTGTTATGCCTTAGTCAGGTCTCAGAGGAAACATAAGCAAGTATGATGGACATATAAAGCTTATAGGGCAAGCGGTGTGTAAAAGTTCCACTCAATTTTACAGCCTTAGTACGGAGGAAGGTAGAAATTACAGTCCAATTTAGTGCCTCTTTGTCCGGTAAAACATATATTATTGAAACAAAAGGCAGTACTCACGGAAGTAGATCCTTGCTGGACTGGGCTGTAGGTGAATCTGTACTCAAGGGAGCGGCATATACGTCGGTCCTGGGCAAAACCTCTCATCTCAGGTATTCAAAAGTAATTTGTGTGCCTGTTCGTCGATACGCCCGAGCTCCCTGTGGCTTGCCATTTGCTGCTTTCCGTGTATCCAATCATGTGACACGCACTCCTGTGCTCACACCCCCACCTCCTATTGGTTATCGGGTCCCCTTGGGTGAATGCTCCGGCACTATACGGATTCCTGATGAGAACAACCGGCAAAGTAGATAGTGGAAAAAAAGGCAGGAATCCAGTGCTGTGGTTTAAAAGTCTGTATACTTTATTGATCCAAAAGTTTAAAATCACCAATGTGGCATAAACAGCATAACATGGAAGATAATAGAAGAACAAGAACAATCAGTCCATGCTTTAACTGGCTTACGCGTTTCGGCCGTAGCCTTACTCTTAGCCTGATTAAAATCCTAGCACAGCTGTGCTTTAAATAGAAATTAACGTGACGTGGTTAAAATCAATAGGGCAGGGCTGATTGGGCATAAATGACGGATAAATCCTTTTATGGCATCATTAAATATATATCTATTTATGCCACTGAACAAATTATTTAACCCCAATTCGGATATTTACTTGATCACAGCATTGTATTAATCAACATTATGTTAATAAAATTTCATAAACACGCTATGCATACAAAACAATGTTGAGTCTTGCACTCGCTGATATACTGTGGTTATACATATAGACTGTTTTGAACCAGATGAGTAAAAATATACACAAACACCTGTTACCAAGCTTAAAATCCCTAACAACTTACTGTTTTAATTACAAAATCTGCATAGTATACAACCTAACTCTTTGACTAGAGTTAGACAGTTAGAGATATATTTTAGATCAGTTCTACCTAAAGATCACTTCCCATATTGGTATCCAGGAGAATTAAGTTAAGCACATATTTAAAGTTACTGTATTGTTTAGGTTTCTTCTCAAAGACTGCACCCATTTAAAGGTAAAGCTAAAACTGATGTATTCATAAGTGCATAGGTAAAGCGTACCAAATGGGCTGAGTGGTACCGAATCATATTAGAAGGGTACTTAAGCTAGTGTATATTAGTGTGAAGATGAATAAAGGAGAGGGGTCATTTATCATAGTTGAATATAATATTTTACACTGATGTAAAAATATTATATAGTTATGGAATAGACTTTTACTTCCAGTAATTTATTAAATCATATTGGGAGTTTAATCCACCTGGAAACCTCGTTTCCAGGTGAAAAATCCAATACATTTCTCTTTTATAGAGGAGATTCTCTCTGTCTCTCCCTCTCTTAGGGATAAGTACCTGTTCTATGGCTTTCCACCTAAAAAAGGACAGGTCTTTTTGATGCTTAACTGAAGTGTGTCACAATAGGTGTAGTTGCTTTACCAATGGAAATGGTACTAAAATGCTCCCTGATACGCAACCTGATATCTCTTGTGGTGAGCCCTATGTATTGCACCCTACACTGGGTGCATTCTATCATATATATATATATATATATATATATATATATATATATATATATCACGTATGTAGAGGAGCAATTTAGACAACGTTCTATTTCAAAAGTTTTTTCCATTAGAGTTTGAGGTAAAGGTAGAGGATATGTCCACGTGGTCACAGGGTTTACATTTCCTGTGGCCACATCTAAACACACCTCTATGTGTCAGCCATGAACTCATAGTAGTTCGGTCACTTTTGAGTTGGGAGGGAGATACCATGTTCCCTATTGTACTGGATCTTCTGTAAGAGCATCTCAGGCCATTGTCCACACTATTTACCAATTTATCGTCAGCTCGCAACATACCAAAATGCTTGCGGACAATTCCACATATTTGCTTACATTGCGAGCTGTAATTGGTAACAAAGGTGACACCTTTGTGAGGGACAGATTCCTATCCATACACTCCACTTCTTTTAGTGCTTTATCTATGTCAGTCTTTTTATAGCCGCGTTGTTTGAAGCGGTCTATCATGACTTTTGATTGATCCCTAAAGGTACCATCATCCGAACAATTTCTTTTTAGACGGATGAGTTGTCCTTTAGCAATTGCGTACGGAACATGGGGTGGGTGACAGCTCTTGCCATGAAGCAAGGTGTTACCAGAGATAGGTTTCCTATAACTGGTTGTTTCAATCGTGCCATCCGTTTGACTTTTAATAGTGATGTCCAAATAGTTTATCTCATGATCATTGACATCAAAAGTGAAAGTTAGGTTTAGTTCATTCACATTGATCCAATCAACAAAATGCTGAATTTTGTCAATGCCTCCTTTCCACACCACAAGCAAATCGTCTATGAAACGTTGATAGACGATAATGTCCTCTAAAAAGGGGTTACTCTGTGCATAGACGTGGGACAGCTCCCACCACCCAAGATATAAATTAACGTAGGATGGGGCGAACTTGGACCCCATAGCTGTCCCATGTCTCTGCAAGAAAAACTCCCCCTCAAACTCAAAGTAATTGTGGGTTAGCAAGAATAATGTTACTTGAATGACAAAATCTTGAAACAGTGCGGTGTATGTGGTGTAGTTGTTCAAAAAATACCGTATGGCCTTAACCCCTTCATTATGGGGAATGGTTGAGTACAACGACACCAAATCCACCGTAACCCACATGTACTCTGGTTTCCATGACAGTTTCTCGAGGACATTTAGCACGTGTGTGGTATCCTTCAGATAACTGGGCAAATTTTGAACTAATGGTTGGAGAACAGCATCCAACCATTGGGACAGGTTCTCAGATAGTCTATTCCATAAGTCTATTCCATAACTATATAATATTTTTACATAACTATATAATATTTTTACATCAGTGTAAAATATTATATTCAACTATGATAAAACACCCCTCTCCTTTATTCATCTTCACACTAATATACACTAGCTTAAGTACCCTTCTAATATGATTCGGTACCACTCAGCCCATTTGGTACGCTTTATCTATGCACTTATGAATACATCAGTTTTAGCTTTACCTTTAAATGGGTGCAGTCTTTGAGAAGAGACCTAAATAATACAGTAACTTATGTGCTTAACTTAATTCTCCTGGATACCAATATGGAAAGTGATCTTTAGGTAGAACTGATCTAAAATATATCTCTAACTGTCTAACTCTAGTCAAAGAGTTAGGTTGTATACTATGCAGATTTTGTAATTAAAACAGTAAGTTGTTAGGGATTTTAAGCTTGGTAAAGTGGACGTGGTTAGCAAGATAACTACTGAAAGAGTACACTTGTAGCACTCAAGAGCTAGATAAGTTTAATGAATTATACTAAAAGTTCAATATGGCATATGAATGTGTTCAGATATAGCACC
This sequence comes from Bombina bombina, assembly GCF_027579735.1. Lineage (NCBI taxonomy): Eukaryota > Metazoa > Chordata > Amphibia > Anura > Bombinatoridae > Bombina > Bombina bombina. Next base: position 10,854,827 of record NC_069509.1, on the reverse strand, counting down.
AGTCTCTAAATATACAAAAACCTAACTAAAATCAAACCTTAACGTTTATTGGTCAAACAGTGCTAAAATTTGCGGAAAACAACAAAAGGTTAAAAACACAAACTGTAATTGGAGCAATAGTTTTGATTAGAAAGAATGACTGGCTAGTTGGACCAATACAAGGGTCACTATATGAGAATCACCTCTGTTGAGGCTGAGAGTAAGATGATAATAACAATGTAATTCACTAAGGGTTATATATACTTGACGTCAGTACTGATGAATTATAAGTGTATAGGTAAACCGTAATAACAGATGAATAAGTGAAAATGTGCGCTACAGATAATCAGGGATAACAATGCCCTTTAAAGTGTAACCAAGGGTTAAGTAGTATACAAAGGTTATTAGCTCAAACCTAATGTTAGTAACAATGTGACTAAAATGGAGTTTATCTGGTTAATATTGTATCATAAATACATTATAGTTAGGGAGATTAGAATTGTGCGCAACATCAAAATTAATGTATTTTGCAATGGGTTCTAGTACCTTAATTTTAGTATTATGTACAAACACTATAATTGTGTTTATTATTTTAAGGTATATGTCAACCCAATTCTCTCGCTCCCAGTACTTACATGCACAGCATTATTGATACAATAGTGTTGTTATATGTGAATAGGTTAGGCTAATGTTTGTTATAATTAATAGTATCATACAACTCTGGATAAGCACGCACTATTACTATATATTCTGGTCTGTCTATTATACTGTATTTCTGTAATGGTAGTCAAATCATCTAATGCTACATATCATCATATTTTTTAATACACTGTAGTAGTTTATTATGTGCTTGTGTAGACAGGGGTTCAATTGTGTATCGTAGCTTATTTGTTATGGATACAAAGTTGCGGTTTTTAATTTGTGCAGACAAAAGTTGGGTTATGTGCCGTGGCTTGTTTATTCTCCACAAATTAAAATGAACTGTTCAACTTTCACACACAATCAGATGCCGATATTTGGCCAATATTTAACGCTGATTGTTAGGTAATGTTTAACAAACAGTATTTATAAGTATATTCAATTCTACGATATAAATGCTCAATGCTGAGCTAAATAATACTTATGATTAATTATTAGATTTAATCTATCGTAGCAAGCATCGATTCTGGTGATTTGACAAACAGCGTTTAGATTCAGGCACACTAATTGTTAATGTAGCCTTTCATTTTAGTACAGTATGAAATGTTAAATGTGTTCACAACATAAAGAGTTTTGTTATGTGGCTTGTTGGAATACAACAGGTTAATTGAGATTCCCAATCTTTTTTATACTCATAGTAGTTAGAGTTCTCTGACAGTTCGTAACAGCAATTGAATAGTGTTAGTACACTTTAAAATCTCAGTACTATGATCTTGTAATGTGTCGCAAGTAAATTATTTACCGACATGAGAATAGATTGGTTTAGTTACCCTTATATTAATCAAGCCTCAGGTGATCCCCTTTCTATAAGGGCATAGTATAGACCTGCCACAGGATTGGTAATAACCGATGTCTGTATAACAATGATTTGGCGCTTTCCTTTACAAATTGACTAACCGATGGGGCAATGTAGCTCCCAAGCGGTGGCTGAATACTAGAAAGCAGCCGATTCAGTTATGATTCAGAGCCTGACGGTTATACCATGAATAAAACCCCTTAAAGAAAGTCCAATTAAATAAAAATTCTTGTATATAGCCTGATTCAGTAAATAGTTATCAAATGGCACCAATTAAAGTTAGCAGCTAAAATACAGGAGCTCGCAACAGCTCCTCACCATTTCCCTAAGTCCCTAACATGTTTCGCGTCTAACACAGCTTTTTCAAAGGGTTATCGCGATTGCACTGTTTGCATGCGTCTTTTAAACCCTATTGATAGTTAGCTCTGCCTTTCTGTTCCAATCAGGCAATAGAATGCAAGGTCATTCCTATTAGCTGATTGGATCAACCAATCGGATTGAACTTCTATCCGATTGGCTGATTGCATCAGCCAATAGGATTTTTCCTACCTTAATTCCGATTGGCTGATAGAATTCTATCAGCCAATTGGAATTGAAGGGACGCCATCTTGGATGACGTCATTTAAAGGAACCTTCATTTGTCGGTTAGTCATCGGCCAGGAAGGATGCTCCGCGTAGGATGTCTTCAAGATGGAGTCGCTCCTCGTCAGATGGAAGAAGATAGAAGATGCCGCTTGGATGAAGACTTCTGCCCGGCTGGAGGACCTCTTCTGCCCAGATCGGATGAAGACTTCTGCCCGGCTGGGTGAAGACGGCTCAAGGTAGGGTGGTCTTCAAGGGGTTAGTGTTAGGGTTTTTTAAGGGGGTATTGGGTGGGTTTTAGAGTAAGGTTGGGTGTGTGGGTGGTGGGTTTTAATGTTGGGGGGGTTGTATTTCTTTTTTTACAGGTAAAAGAGCTGATTACTTTGGGGCAATGCCCCGCAAAAAGCCCTTTTAAGGACTATTTGTAATTTAGTATGGGGAAGGGAATTTTATTAATATGGTGGGGGCTTTTTTATTTTATTAGGGGGCTTAGATTAGGTGTAATTAGTTTAAACTTCTTGTAATTTTTTTTATTTTCTGTAATTTAGTGTTTGTTTTTTTTGTACTATAGTTTATTTTATTTTATTGTATTTAATTTTAGGTAATTGTAGTTAATTAATTTAATGATAGTGTAGTGTTAGGTGTAATTGTAACTTAGGTTAGGATTTATTTTACAGGTATATTTGTATTTATTTTAGCTAGGTAGTTATTAAATAGTTATTATCTATTTAATAGCTATTGTACCTAGTTAAAATAAATACAAAGTTGCCTGTAAAATAAAAATAAATCCTAAAATAGCTACAATGTAATTATTAATTATATTGTAGCTATCTTAGGGTTTATTTTATAGGTAAGTATTTAGTTTTAAATAGGAATAATTTAATCAATAATAGTAATATTATTTAGATTTATTTAAATAATATTTATGTTGGGGGGTGTTAGGGTTAGACTTAGGTTTAGGGGTTAATAACTTTATTATAGTGGCGGCGGCAGATTAGGGGTTAATACATTTAATAGCCTATGTGGGCTATGGCGGTTTAGGGGTTAATAATTTAGTTACTACTTGCGTTGTGGGCTATGGCGGTTTAGGGGTTAATAATTTAGTTATTACTTGAGGTATGGGCTATGGCGGTTTAGGGGTTAATAATTTAGTTATTAGTTGCGTTGTGGGCTATGGCGGTTTAGGGGTTAATAATTTAGTTATTACTTGCGTTGTGGGCTATGGCGGTTTAGGGGTTAATAATTTAGTTATTACTTGTGGTGTGGGCTATGGTGGTTTAGGGGTTAATAATTTAGTTATTACTTGTGGTGTGGGCTATGGCGGTTTAGGGGTTAATAATTTAGTTATTACTTGTGGTGTGGGCTATGGCAATTTATGGGTTAATAATTTAGTTATTACTTGCGGTGTGGGCTATGGCGGTTTAGGGGTTAATAGAGTTTATTAGTTATTGCGGTGGGGGATTGCGGTTGACAGGTAGATAGACATTGCGCATGCGTTAGGTGTTAGTTTATTTTTGCAGGCATTTTATGGAGTTACGGTGCTCCCATACTCAGCGCAAGGCCTGCTACGGCTGCCTTTTATGGCGAGGTAAAAATGGAGTAAGATTTCTCCATTTTCGCCACGTAAGGCCTTGCGCTTGATATTGGATACAGATTTACGACGCGGTCCCATGTTAGCCTATGGGAGTAAAAATTGCGGGCGACGGGTGAAATATAAGCGCGTAACTTATATGCTACGCCGTATATGTAATACCAAAATCGCATAAAATCTGGCGTCGCCGGCTTTTGCGGGCGACGCTCTATATGTAATGGAGGCCCATATCTATATATGTGTAATTATGTGTGTGTGTGTGTATGTGTGAGCGACCATATCTATATATGTGTAATTATGTGTGTGTATGTGTGAGCGACCATATCTATATATGTGTAATTATGTGTGTGTGTGTGTGTGTGTGTATGTGTGAGCGACCATATCTATAATATGTGTAATTATGTGTGTGTATGTGTGAGCGACCATATCTATATATGTGTAATTATGTGTCTGTGTGTGTGTGTGTGCGACCATATCTATATATGTGTAATTGTGTGTATGTGAGCGACCATATCTATATATGTGTAATTATGTGTGTGTGTGTGTGTGTGTGTGTGTGTGCGACCATATCTATATATGTGTAATTATGTGTGTGTGTAAGCGACCATATCTAAATATGTGTAATTGTGTGTGTGTGTGTATGTGAGCGACCATATCTATATATGCGTAATTTTGTGTGTGTGTAAGCAACCATATCTAAATATGTGTAATTGTGTGTGTATGTGTGAGCGACCATATCTATAATATGTGTAATTATGTGTGTGAGTGTGTGAGCGACCATATCTATATATGTGTAATTATGTGTCTGTGTGACCATATCTATATATGTGTAATTATGTGTGTGTGTAAGCGACCATATCTAAATATGTGTAATTGTGTGTGTGTGTGTGTATGTGAGCGACCATATCTATATATGTGTAATTTTGTGTGTGTGTAAGCAACCATATCTAAATATGTGTAATTGTGTGTGTGTGTGTGTGTGTGAGCGACCATATCTATATATGTGTAATTGTGTGTGTGTGTATGTAAGCAACCATATCTAAAAATGTGTAATTGTGTGTGTGTGTGTGAACGACCATATCTATATATGTGTAATTGTGTGTGTGTGTGTGTGTGTGTGTGTGTGTGAGTGACCATATCTATATATGTGTAATTGTGTGTGTGTGTATGTAAGCAACCATATCTAAAAATGTGTAATTGTGTGTGTGAACGACCATATCTATATATGTGTAATTGTGTGTGTGTGTGAGTGACCATATCTATATATGTGTAATTGTGTGTGTGTGTGTGTGTGTGTATGTAAGCAACCATATCTAAATATGTGTAATTGTGTGTGTGTGAACGACCATATCTATATATGTGTAATTGTGTGTGTGTGTGTGAGTGACCATATCTATATATGTGTAATTATGTGTGTGTGTAAGCGACCATATCTATATTTGTGTAATTATATGTGTGTGTGTGTGAGCGACTATATCTATATATGTGTAATTATGTGTGTGTGTGAGCAACTATATCTATATATGTGTAATTATGTGTGTGTAAGCGACAATATCTATATATGTGTAGTTATGTGTGTGTGTGTGGTGCATGTGACCGACCATATCTATATCTGTGTAATTATATGTGTGTGTGTGTGTGTGTGTGTGAGCGACTATATCTATATATGTGTAATTATGTGTGTGTGTGAGCAACTATATCTATATATGTGTAATTATGTGTGTGTAAGCGACAATATCTATATATGTGTAGTTATGTGTGTGTGAGCGACCATATCTATATATGTGTAATTATGTGTGTGTGCATGTGAGCGACCATATCTATATTTGTGTAATTATGTGTGTGTGTGTGTGAGCGACCATATCTATATATGTGTAATTATGTGTGTGCATGTGAGTGACCATATCTATATATGTGTAATTATGTGTGTGTGTGTGTGTGTGTGAGCGACCATATCTATATATATATATATATATATGTGTGTAATTATGTGTGTGTGTGTGTGTGAGCGACAATATCTATATATATATATATATATGTGTAATTGTGTGTGTGTGTATGTGAGCGACCATATCTATATATATATATGTGTAATTATGTGTGTGTGTGAGTGACCATACCTATATATGTGTAATTATGTGTGTGTGTGTGTGTGTGAGCGACCATATCTATATATGTGTAATTATGTGTGTGTGAGCCTCCATATCTATATATGTGCAATTATGTGTGTGTGCATGTGAGTGACCATATCTATATAAGTGTAATTATGTATGTGTGTGTGAGCGACCATATCTATATATGTGTAATTATGTGTGTGTGTGTGTGTGTGTGAGCGACCATATCTATATATGTGTAATTATGTGTGTGTGTGTGTGAGCGACCATAGCTATATATGTGTAATTATGTGTGTGTGAGCCTCCATATCTATATATGTGCAATTATGTGTGTGTGCATGTGAGCGACCATATCTATATATGTGTAATTATGTGTGAGTGAGCCTCCATATCTATATATGTGCAATTATTTGTGTGTTCATGTGAGTAACCATTGCTATATATGTGTAATTATGTGTGTGAGTGTGTGAGCGACCATATCTATATATGTGTAATTATGTGTGTGTGTGTGTGTGTGTGTGTGTGTGTGAGCGACCATATCTATATATGTGTAATTATGTGTGTGTATGTGAGCGACCATATCTATATATGTGTAATTATGTCTGTGTATGTGAGCGTCCATATCTATATATGTGTAATTATGTGTGTGTGCGTGTGCGACCATATCTATATATGTGTAATTATGTGTGTGTGCATGTGAGCGACCATATCTATATATGTGTAATTATGTGTGTGTGCATGTGAGCGACCATATCTATATATGTGTAATTATGATGTGTGTGTGTAAGCGACCATATCTATATATGTGTAATTATGTGTGTGTGAGCCTCCATATCTATATATGTGCAATTATGTGTGTGTGTGTATGTGAGTGACCATATCTATATATGTGTAATTGTGTGTGTGTGTGTGTAAGCGACCATATCTATATATGTGTAATTATGTGTGTGTGTAAGCGACCATATCTATATATGTGTAATTATGTGTGTGCACATGTGAGCGACCTTATCTATATATGTGTAGTTATGTGTGTGTGACCAACCATATCTATATATGTGTAATTATGTGTGTGTGCATGTGAGCGACCATATCTATATTTGTGTAATTATGTGTGTGTGAGCGACCATATCTATATATGTGTAATTATGTGTGTGTGTGAGCGACCATATCTATATATGTGTAATTATGTGTGTGTATGAGCGACCATATATATATATATATATATATATATATATATATATATATATATAATTATGTGTGTGTGTATGTGAGCGACCATATCTATATATATATATATATGTGTAATTATGTGTGTGTGTGTGAGCGACCATATCTATATATGTGTAATTATGTGTGTGTATGTGTGTGAGTGACCATATCTATATATGTGTAATTATGTGAGCGACCATATCTATATATGTGTAATTATGTGTGTGTGAGCCTCCATATTTATATATGTGCAATTATGTGTGTGTGCATGTGAGTGACCATATCTCTATATGTGTAATTATGTGTGTGTGAGCCTCCATATATATATATATGTGCAATTATGTGTATGTGCATGTGAGTAACCATATCTATATATGTGTAATTATGTTTGTGTGTGAGCGACCATATCTATATATGTGTAATTTTGTGTGTGTGTGAGCGACCATATCTATATATGTGTAATTGTGTGTGTGTGTGTGTGTGTGTGTGTGAGCGACCATATCTATATATGTGTAATTATGTGTGTGTATGTGAGTAACCATATCTATATATGTGTAATTATGTGTGTGTGAGCGGCCATATCTATATATGTGTAATTATGTGTGTGTGAGCGACCATATCTATATATGTGTAATTATGTGTGTGTGTGTGTGTGAGCAACCATATCTATATATGTGTAATTATGTGTGTGTGTGTATGTGAGCGACCATGTCTATATATGTGTAATTATGTGTGTGTGTGTGTGTGTATGTGAGCGACCATATCTATATATGTGTAATTTTGTGTGTGTGTAAGCGACCATATCTATATATGTGTAATTATGTGTGTGCACATGTGAGCGACCTTATCTATATATGTGTAATTATGTGTGTGTGCATGTGAGCGACCATATCTATATTTGTGTAATTATGTGTGTGTGAGCGACCATATCTATATATGTGTAATTATGTGTGTGTGAGAGTGACCATATCTATATATGTGTAATTATGTGTGTGTGTGTGTGTGTGAGTGACCATATCTATATATGTGTAATTATGTGTGTGTGTCTGTGTGAGCGACCATATCTATATATGTGTAATTGTGTGTGTGTGTAAGTGACCATATCTATATATGTGTAATTATGTGTGTGTATGTGAGCGACCATATCTATATATGTGTAATTGTGTGTGTGTGTGTGTGACCATATCTATATATGTGTAATTGTGTGTCTGTGTATGACCATATCTATATATGTGTAATTGTGTGTCTGTGTGTGACCATATCTATATATGTGTAATTGTGTGTATGTGAGCGACCATATCTATATATGTGTAATTATGTGTGTGTGTGTGTGTGAGTGACCATATCTATATATGTGTAATTATGTGTGTGTGTGACCATATCTATATATGTGTAATTGTGTGTATGTGAGCGACCATATCTATATATGTGTAATTATGTGTGTGTGTGTGTGTGAGAGAGTGACCATATCTATATATGTGTAATTATGTGTGTGTGTGTGTGTGTGTGTGTGTGAGTGACCATATCTATATATGTGTAATTATGTGTGTGTGTGACCATATCTATATATGTGTAATTGTGTGTATGTGAGCGACCATATCTATATATGTGTAATTATGTGTGTGTGTGTGTGTGTGAGAGTGACCATATCTATATATGTGTTTTTGTGTGCGTGTGACCAATCATATCTATACTGTATATGTGTAATTATGTGTGTGAAGATGAATGTTTCTCCCAGTAATTGTTTAAAGGGACAGTAAACACCAATTTTCATATAACTGCATGTAATAAACACTACTATACAGAATATGTACAGCTATTGATATAAATATACAGTATACACTAATTGTCATATAACTGCATGTAATAGACACTACTATACAGAATATGTGCCGATACTGATATAAATATACAGTATACACTAATTGTCATATAACTGCATGTAATAGACACTACTATACAGAATATGTGCCGATACTGATATAAATATACAGTATACACTAATTGTCATATAACTGCATGTAACAGACACTACTATACAGAATATGTACAGACACTGATATAAATATACAGTATACACTAATTGTCATATAACTGCACGTAACAGACACTACTATACAGAATATGTACAGATACTGATATAAATATACAGTATACACTAATTGTCATATAACTGCATGTAACAGACACTACTATACAGAATATTTACAGATACTGATATAAATATACAGTATACACTAATTGTCATATAACTGCATGTAATAGACACTATTATACAGAATATGTACAGATACTGATATAAATATACAGTATACACTAATTGTCATATAACTGCATGTAATAGACACTACTATACAGAATATGTACAGATACTGATATAAATATACAGTATACACTAATTGTCATATAACTGCATGTAACAGACACTACTATACAGAATATGTACAGATACTACTGATATAAATATACAGTATACACTAATTGTCATATAACTGCATGTAATAGACACTACTATACAGAATATGTACAGATACTGATATAAATATACATTATACACTAATTGTCATATAACTGCATGTAATAGACACTACTATACAGAATATGTACAGATACTGATATAAATATACAGTATATACTAATTGTCATATAAATGCATGTAACAGACACTACTATACAGAATATGTACAGATACTGATATAAATATACAGTATACACTAATTGTCATATAACTGCATGTAACAGACACTACTATACAGAATATGTACAGATACTTATATAAATATACAGTATACACTAATTGTCATATAACTACATGTAATAGACACTACTATACAGAATATGTACAGATACTGGTATAAATACACAGTATACACTAATTGTCATATAACTGCATGTTAGACACTAATATACAGAATATGTACAGATACTGATATAAATATACAGTATATACTAATTGTCATATAATGCATGTAATAGACACTGCTATACAGAATATGTACAGATACTGATATAAATATACAGTATACACTAATTGTCATATAACTGCATGCAATAGACACTACTATACAGAATATGTACAGATACTGATATAAATATACAGTATACACTAATTGTTATATAACTGCATGCAATAGACACTACTATACAGAATATGTACAGATACTGATATAAATATACAGTATACACTAATTGTCATATAACTGCATGTAATAGACACTACTATACAGAATATGTATAGATACTGATATAAATATACAGTATACACTAATTGTCATATAACTGCATGTAATATACACTACTATACAGAATATGTACAGATACTGATATAAATATACAGTATACACTAATTGTCATATAACTGCATGTAATAGACACTACTATACAGAATATGTATAGATACTGATATAAATATACAGTATACACTAATTGTCATATAACTGCATGTAACAGACACTACTATACAGAATATGTACAGATACTGATATAAATATACAGTATATACTAATTGTCATATAAATGCATGTAATAGACACTACTATACAGAATATGTACAGATACTGATATAAATATACCGTATACACTAATTGTCATATAACTGCATGTAATAGACACTACTATACAGAATATGTACAGATACTGATATAAATATACACTATACACTAATTGTCATATAACTGCATGTAATAGATACTACTATACAGAATATGTACAGATACTGATATTAATATACAGTATACACTAATTACATATAACTGCATGTAATAGACACTACTATACAGAATATGTACATATACTGATATAAATATACAGTATACGCTCATTCATATAACTGCATGTAATAGACACTACTATACAGAATATGTACATATACTGATATAAATATACAGTATATACTAATTGTCATATAACTGCATGTAATAGACACTACTATACAGAATATGTACATATACTGATATAAATATACAGTATACACTAATTGTCATATAACTGCATGTAATACACACTACTATACAGAATATGTACATATACTGATATAAATATACAGTATGCACTAATTGTCATATAACTGCATGTAATAGACACTACTATACAGAATATTTACAGATACTGATATAAATATACAGTATATACTAATTGTCATATAACTGCATGTAATAGACACTACTATACAGAATATGTACAGATACTGATATAAATATACAGTATACACTAATTGTCATATAACTGCATGTAATAGACACTACTATACAGAATATGTACAGATACTGATATAAATATACAGTATACACTAATTGTCATATAACTGCATGTAATAGACACTACTATACAGAATATGTACAGATACTGATATAAATATACAGTATACACTAATTGTCATATAACTGCATGTAATAGACACTACTATACAGAATATGTACAGATACTGATATTAATATACAGTATACACTAATTACATATAACTGCATGTAATAGACACTGCTATACAGAATATGTACAGATACTGATATAAATATACAGTATACACTAATTGTCATATAACTGCATGTAATACACACTACTATACAGAATATGTACAGATACTGATATAAATATACAGTATACACTAATTGTCATATAACTGCATGTAATAGACACTACTATACAGAATATTTACAGATACTGATATAAATATACAGTATGCACTAATTGTCATATAACTGCATGTAATAGACACTACTATACAGAATATGTACAGATACTGATATAAATATACAGTATACACTAATTGTCATATAACTGCATGTAATAGACACTACTATACAGAATATGTACAGATACTGATATAAATATACAGTATATACTAATTGTCATATAACTGCTTGTAATAGACACTACTATACAGAATATGTACAGATACTGATATAAATATACAGTATACACTAATTGTCATATAACTGCATGTAATAGACACTACTATACAGAATATGTACAGATACTGATATAAATATACAGTATATACTAATTGTCATATAACTGCATGTAATAGACACTACTATACAGAATATGTACAGATACTGATATAAATATGCAGTGTACACTAATTGTCATATAACTGCATGTAATAGACACTACTATACAGAATATGTACAGATACTGATATAAATATACAGTATACACTAATTACATATAACTGCATGTAATAGACACTACTATACAGAATATGTACAGATACTGATATAAATATACAGTATACACTAATTACATATAACTGCATGTAATAGACACTACTATACAGAATATGTACAGATACTCATATAAATATACAGTATACACTAATTGTCATATAACTGCATGTAATAGACACTACTATACAGAATATGTACAGATATTGATATAAATATACAGTATACGCTCATTCATATAACTGCATGTAATAGACACTATTATACAGAATATGTACATATACTGATATAAATATACAGTATATACTAATTGTCATATAACTGCATGTAATAGACACTACTATACAGAATATGTACAGATACTGATATAAATATACAGTATACACTAATTGTCATATAACTGCATGTAATAGACACTACTATACAGAATATGTACAGATACTGATATAAATATACAGTATACACTAATTGTCATATAACTGCATGTAATAGACACTACTATACAGAATATGTACAGATACTGATATAAATATACAGTACACACTAATTGTCATATAACTGCATGTAATAGACACTACTATACAGAATATGTACAGATACTGATGTAAATATACAGTATACACTAATTACATATAACTGCATGTAATAGACACTACTATACAGAATATGTACAGATACTGATATAAATATACAGTATACACTAATTGTCATATAACTGCATGTAATAGACACTACTATACAGAATATGTACAGATACTGATATAAATATACAGTATACACTAATTGTCATATAACTGCATGTAATAGACACTACTATACAGAATATGTACAGATACTGATATAAATATACAGTATACACTAATTGTCATATAACTGCATGTAATAGACACTACTATACAGAATATGTACAGATACTTATATAAATATACAGTATACACTAATTGTCATATAACTGCATGTAATAGACACTACTATACAGATTATGTACAGATACTGATATAAATATACAGTATACACTAATTGTCATATAACTGCATGTAATAGACACTACTATACAGAATATGTACAGATACTGATATAAATATACAGTATACACTAATTGTCATATAACTGCATGTAATAGACACTACTATACAGATTATGTACAGATACTGATATAAATATACAGTATATACTAATTGTCATATAACTGCATGTAATAGACACTACTATAAAGAATAATATGCACTGATACTGATATAAAAATCCAGTATAAAACAGTTTAAAAACTTACTTAGAAGCTCCCAGTTTAGCTCTGTTGAAAAGGTAGCTGGAAAGCTCACTTCAAGTGGGAAATAAGACACTCCCCCCCCTTCTTTTGCATATGAAAAGACCCTTTTACACAAACAGGAGTAAGCTGGAGTAGGTATACGTCTGTATTCTCCTAAAACTTTGGGGCTTGGTTAGGAGTCTGAAAATCAGAGCAATGTTATTTAAAAATAAGCAAAACTATACATTTCAAAAAACGTTATGGGCTACATAAATAGTTAATCTACAAAACATTTATACAAAGAAAAAATGAGTATATAATGTCCCTTTAAGTCATTGTCATCTGCACGTATCAAAATATGTGAAGAACCACAAAGCCATTTAAACGGAGTCTTAATATATTGTTCATGGAAGCAGAATGACTCAGGAAATGACTCATTGTCAGCATGAGCTGCTGTACCTTATGATACAATGCGCTGACATTCGCCTCTATGTCAAATTAATATTTCTTTCTGATCTTCACCATAGAATACAGACCATAAATTGTATATAAGGTCAGTTATCGCTCTACACAAGACAATGCATCTAGGAATACTTTCAAATAGACCTTTAATTAGACATTTAATTACAAAATGAAATGCTATAATTTATTTTAATCTATGGGTTTATTCTTCACAAAGGTTTAAACGTGTAGCTAAAGGGGCATATGCATCAAGCTCCGTAAAAGCAGTTATGAAGCAGCGGTCACAAAGACCGCTGCTCCATAACCTGTCTGCCTGCTCTGAGCAGGGCGGAAAGACATCGCCGGAAATCAACTCGATCGAGTACGATCGGGTTGATTGACACCTCCCTGCTGGCGGCTCATTGGCCGCGAGTCTGCAGGGCGGGCGTTGCACCAGCAGCTCTTGTGAGCTGCTGGTGCAATGCTGAATACGGCGAGCGTATTGCTCGCCGTATTCAGCGATGTCTGTCGGATCTGATCCGCACTGTCGGATCAGGTCCGACAGACATTGATAACTAGGGGCCAAAGTCTCTCTTGGGAGCCTCTGTACATAGTGGCACGTGAGCAGGACACGGCTGCTATAGGCATCTGTCTTTTCTGATTCTAAAGAGCAGTACTGTGTCTATAAACCAAACTACTGCTGTGTGCTTGCTGGGTTTAAACACATAGACAAATGCCTTATCTGCAGGTGCCAATCTGGGCTTTTTTGTCTTCAGACAAGAAGTCTAACCACGGTCATTATGTTAGTATAAAGTGTGTTGTTTACAGTTATCAGTAAAATCCAATTAGTGAAATATTTATGGTAGAGAAAAGTAGAACGTGCTCAATCTCCAGAGATAAATTACAGGACAAGTGGGCAAATAAAAAATGACAATGTAAGTTGTTTCATTACGTATACTAAACATTGTATATACAAATTTCAAGGCATTTAACGTCCCTTTAACTATGGGCTGAATTTGTTTTCTAATCAGTGACAACTCTTCCAGTTGTCCTTTATATATTTGTGCCCTCGGATTATAGTTCCCTTGTTACAAATAATTCCCTGTTATGTAACGTCCACACCTGAGCTGTAAGGTGCATATTATTACTGCGCCTCTCTTTACCTTACAGGAAACAGATAACGGAATCACTAATTTCCTCCCTTTTTGTGTTAACTTTCACTTTCAAAACCTCATATAAAAGTATTTTTGCTTTGTAGATTCTAAATATATATTCTCAGTTTGCTCCCCCTGAATTTCCCACAAGTGTTCTGTAACCACAAACACATCAAGACAGCACCGTCAGAGCGAAACGCACGTACACAGGTTACTGAGCAGCTACATAACAGCACAGCTAGCAGCCCTAATGCCTCGTGCACAGAAGGGTTAAACAGACAATCCTATGAATACTACTTACTGTGCCAGAGGAGAGTTTACTTCTGTATAGGCTGGCATGCTATATAGGGTGGCACAAGGTAGTGTAATGTGTGACACATATAGGTACAGTCACAGGATATTATATACATATAATTACAGCCTATTGTGCCAGAGGAGAGTTTACTTCTGTATAGGCTGGCATGCTATATATTGTGGCACATGGTAGTGTAATGTGACACATATAGGTACAGTCACAGGATATTATATACATACATATAATTACAGCCTATTGTGCCAGAGGAGAGTTTACTTCTGTATAGGCTGGCATGCTATATAGGGTGGCACATGGTAGTGTGATGTATGTCACATATAGGTACAGTCACAGGATATTATATATTATACATATAATTACAGCCTATTGTGCCAGAGGAGAGTTTTTACTTCTGTATAGGCTGGCATGCTATATAGTGTGGCACAGGGTAGTGTGATGTATGTCACATATAGGTACAGTCACAGGATATTATATACATACATATAATTACAGCCTATTGTGCCAGAGGAGAGTTTACTTCTGTATAGGCTGGCATGCTATATAGGGTGGCACAGGGTAGTGTAATGTGTGACACATATAGGTACAGTCACAGGATATTATATACATATAATTACAGCCTATTGTGCCAGAGGAGAGTTTACTTCTGTATAGGCTGGCATGCTATATAGGGTGGCACAGGGTAGTGTAATGTGTGACACATATAGGTACAGTCACAGGATATTATATACATATAATTACAGCCTATTGTGCCAGAGGAGAGTTTACTTCTGTATAGGCTGGCATGCTATATAGGGTGGCACAGGGTAGTGTGATGTATGACACATATAGGTACAGTCACAGGATATTATAAAGACACATACATATAATAACAAACACAGTTATAAGGAAAGAAGAAGTTTAACCACCAAGCAAATAAAAACTTCACACATCCTCTTAGCTGTACTAATATAGAGTGCCCAATGGCGCCATACAGCTATGACTAAACAATTTGCATCTGGTTCCTACAAAAGACACCAAAATGGAGATGGTAGAATACATCAGCATTAGTTTTCAGGACATTCTGATAGAAACATTTTTACAATCTAGATGTATAAGCATAAAACGACTGTTTCAGTGGCATATGTACATATGCTCAGCATGCCCTTTGCATCCTCATTCAAACCCTGTCCCAACGTGAGAGCAAGTGAGGATGTATATCATGTCAGTGGTCACTTTATTTGTGTCACATAAAGCCACTGTTGCGTGGTTGTGGTGTTTCACTGCTGACCAATGGGGCAGGCATATGTGTATATGCTACTGAAACATATTTTCCTAAAAACATTTATGCTTATACAGCGATATAACAAAAATGCTTCTATTTAAAAAATTAACTATATTGTGCAGAGTTAGAATGTGAGCATTATGTCACTTTATGTTTATTTATACTTAAACTTGGTAGTGTCTGTTTTGTATTTTAATGCGGTAGTTAGATTTTCTATTCAGCAGTGTATTGTAATATACACATTGTGATTATACTGGGATGTTTATCGTTATCAATAACAAGTTAGCAAAATTTACCATCGTTCTTTGTATATTTCTCTGTAGCTTTTAAAAACTGTACAGCACTGTTTTTTTCTCTATGTAAAATTAGCCGCACAGTTTTAGAGAGTGGGTTTGAAAGGAGAATTCTTTAGGCTGGACAGGGGAGTTCCTTGAATTGCACAGTTGAGTTCCTTTGGCTGGACAGGGGCGTTCCTTAAATTGCACAGTTGAGTTCCTTTGGCTGGACAGGGGCGTTCCTTCGGATATACAGAGGAGTTTCTTGGGTTGGACATGGATCTTCCTTATGCTAGACAATGGTGTTCCTAGGGCTATGCAAGTTAGTTTATTGGGTTGGAAAGGAAAGTTTATTTGGCAAGATAGGGGTATTTATTTAGCTAAACAGGGTAGTTCTTTGGGTTGGGCAGGGGAGTTCTTTGGGTTGGGCAGGGGAGTTCTTTGGGTTGGGCAGGGGAGTTCTTTGGGATATATAGGGTAGTTCCTTGGGTTGGATAGGGGATTTCTTTGGGTTGGACAGGGTAGTTCCTTGGGTTGGACAGGGTAGTTCCTTGGGTTGGACAGGGTAGTTCATTGGGATAGACAGGGTAGTTCATTGGGTTAGACAGGGTAGTTCCTTACGTTGGACAGGGAAATTCATTGGGTTAGACAGGGGAGTTCCTTGGCTTAGACAGGGGAGTTCCTTGGGTTAGACAGGGGAGTTCCTTGGGTTGGACAGGAGAGTTCCTTGGGTTGGACAGGGTAGTTCATTGGGTTAGACAGGGTAGTTCCTTGGGTTGGACAGGGTAGTTCCTTGGGTTGGACAGGGTAGTTCCTTGGGTTGGACAGGGTAGTTCCTTGGGTTGGACAGGGTAGTTCCTTGGGTTGGACAGGGTAGTTCATTGGGTTAGACAGGGTAGTTCCCTGGGTTGGACAGGGTAGTTCCTTGGGTTGGACAGGGTAGTTCCTTGGGTTGGACAGGGTAGTTCATTGGGTTAGACAGGGGAGTTCCTTGGGTTAGACAGGGTAGTTCCTTACGTTGGACAGGGAAATTCATTGGGTTAGACAGGGGAGTTCCTTGGCTTAGACAGGGGATTTCCTTGGGTTAGACAGGGGAGTTCCTTGGGTTGGACAGGAGAGTTCCTTGGGTTGGACAGGAGAGTTCCTTGGGTTGGACAGAGGAGTTGCTTCGGTTGGACAGGGGAGTTCCTTGGGTTGGACAGGGGAGTTCCTTGGGTTGGACAGGGGAGTTCCTTGGGTTGGACAGGGGAGTTCCTTGGGTTGGACAGGGCAGTTCCTTGGGTTGGACAGGGGAGTTCCTTGGGTTGGACAGGGGAGTTTCTTTGGTTGAACAGGGGAGTTCCTAGGCTGGAGAGGGAAATTTTGGGTGTGTTCTGTAAATGTTATACTTCAAATCTCACTGATTTATCTCACCAGCTGTATGCAGGTGAAGTTTGCACAAAATTCACACTAAACTTATTTATCTAACAGAAAAGTAATATTACTAAAGTAGAGGCAAATGCAAGTTAACTCATAGTGAAAACAATTCAGTCTGTAACATTGTGCCACGGAGATTTAACCTCAGTCACTACATCCCTTTTACCTGTATTTTATATACGCTAGTGGTAAAGCACTGTATAGGGACAGGAAATTATAAAATTACAAATGAAAGTCCTTTATTTAAATGTGGTAAATATAGTTTTGCATTAACAAAAGGTTAAGATTATTTATTTTTTAAAGTAAAACAGGATGTGCATGCTTGTGTACACCTGGGCCTTAAGGACTAATTGCTCACTGGCTAGTAAGCAGAACAGATACTGCTCTTTTGGTGTACAGTGATACAGCTCACAAGCATTTATTAGCACATGCACATCTGTATTTTGTTATTATTGAGGATATATAACACAAATATCTCAAGGTAAAGTGCAATACAAACAAGATACAAATAAATTAACTTGTATACATCCTTACAAGCTAGATTGGATATATGTGTCTGTATAGAATTAACAGTGTAGCCATAAAGAGTGTGAAGTACCAAGAGGCATCTTAATTACAACAATATGTCATATTTTATATGCTAAATGAATCAAACTTAAATGCAGTAAAATACAATCGCTCGTTAGCGCATATGATCTATAGCATCCTCATTTTCTCACAGCTTCTTCTTTTCTTTTCCTGATTTTATAATTACCAGCTTTATTTACACAAAAACAAAAAATTTCAAAATTATGGAGTTACCTCTTCCTTGAATACGAGTACATGTATTGGTAATTCTTCTGAACAAAAACATATACCCACTCCCCAGTAAAGATAGCTAATCCCTTCATTACCCACTCCCCAGTAAAGATAGCTAATCCCTTCATTACCCACTCCCCAGTAAAAAAAAGATAATCCCTTTATTACCCACTCCCCAGTAAAGATAGCTAATCCCTTCATTACCCACTCCCCAGTAAAGATAGATAATCCCTTTATTACCCACTCCCCAGTAAAGATAGCTAATCCCTTCATTACCCACTCCCCAGTAAAGATAGATCATCCCTTCATTACCCACTCCCCAGTAAAGATAGATAATCCCTTTATTACCCACTCCCCAGTAAAAAAAGATAATCCCTTCATTACCCACTCCCCAGTAAAAAAAGATAATCCCTTTATTACCCACTCCCCAGTAAAGATAGATAATCCCTTTATTACCCACTCCCCAGTAAAGATAGATAATCCCTTCATTACCCACTCCCCAGTAAAAATAGATAATCCCTTCATTACCCACTCCCCAGTAAAGATAGATAATTCCTTTATTACACACTCCCCGGTATAGATAGATAATCCCTTCATTACCCACTCCCCAGTAAAGATAGATAATCCCTTTATTACCCACTCCCCAGTAAAGATAGATAATCCCTTTATTACCCACTCCCCAGTAAAGATAGATAATCCCTTTATTATCCACTCCCCAGGAAAGATAGATAATCCCTTTATTATCCACTCCCCAGGAAAGATAGATAATCCCTTTATTACCCACTCCCCAGTAAAGATAGATAATCCCTTTATTATCCACTCCCTAGGAAAGATAGATAATCCCTTTATTACACACTCCCCAGTAAAGATCGACAATCCCTTTATTACACACTCCCCAGTAAAGATAGATAATCCATTCATTACCCATTCTCCAGTAAAGATAGATAATCCCTTTATTACCCACTCCCCAGTAAAGATAGATACCCCCTTTATTACCCACTCCCCAGTAAAGATAGATAATCCCTTTATTACCCACTCCCCAGTAAAGATAGATACCCCCTTTATTACCCACTCCCCAGTAAAGATAGATAATCCCTTTATTACCCACTCCCCAGTAAAGATAGATAATCCCTTCATTACCCACTCCCCAGTAAAAATAGATAATCCCTTCATTACACACTCCCCAGTAAAGATAGATAATCCATTCATTACCCATTCCCCAGTAAAGATAGATAATCCCTTTATTACACACTCCCCAGTACAGATAGATAATCCCTTTATTACCCATTCCCCAGTAAAGATAGATAATCCCTTTATTACCCACTCCCCAGTAAAGATAGATAATCCCTTTATTATCCACTCCCCAGGAAAGATAGATAATCCCTTTATTATCCACTCCCCAGGAAAGATAGATAATCCCTTTATTACCCACTCCCCAGTAAAGATAGATAATCCCTTTATTATCCACTCCCTAGGAAAGATAGATAATCCCTTTATTACCCATTCCCCAGTAAAGATAGATAATCCCTTTATTACCCATTCCCCAGTAAAGATAGATAATCCCTTTATTACCCACTCCCCAGTAAAGATAGATAATCCCTTTATTACCCACTCCCCAGTAAAGATAGATAATCCCTTTATTACCCATTCCCCAGTAAAGATAGATAATCCCTTTATTACCCATTCCCCAGTAAAGATAGATAATCCCTTTATTACCCATTCCCCAGTAAAGATAGATAATCCCTTTATTACCCACTCCCCAGTAAAGATAGATAATCCCTTCATTACCTACTCCCCAGTAAAGTTTGATAATCCCTTTATTACCCACTCCCCAGTAAAGGTAGATAATCCCTTTATTACACACTCCCCAGTAAAGATAGATAATCCCTTTATTACCCACTCCCCAGTAAAGATAGATACCCCCTTTATTACCCACTCCCCAGTAAAGATAGATAATCCCTTTATTACCCACTCCCCAGTAAAGATAGATAATCCCTTTATTATACACTCCCCAGTAAAGATAGACAATCCCTTTATTACCCACACCCCAGTAAAGATAGATAATCCCTTTATTACACACTCCCCAGTAAAGATAGATAATCCCTTTATTACACACTCCCCAGTAAAAATAGATAATCCCTTTATTACGCACTCCCCAGTAAAAATAGATAATCCCTTTATTACACACTCCCCAGTAAAGATAGATAATCCCTTTATTACCCACTCCCCAGTAAAGGTAGATAATCCCTTTATTACCCACTCCCCAGTAAAGATAGATAATCCCTTTATTACCCATTCCCCAGTAAAGATAGATAATCCCTTTATTACCCACTCCCCCGTAAAGATAGATAATCCCTTTATTACCCACTCCCAAGTAAAGATAGATAATCCCTTTATTACACACTTCCCAGTAAAGATAGATAATCCCTTTATTACCCACTCCCCCGTAAAGATAGATCATCCCTTTATTACCCACTCCCCAGTAAAGATAGATCATCCCTTTATTACCCACTCCCAAGTAAAGATAGATAATCCCTTTATTACCCACTCCCCCGTAAAGATAGATAATCCCTTTATTACCCACTCCCCAGTAGATAGATCATCCCTTTATTACCCACTCCCCAGTAAAAATAGATAATCCCGTTATTACCCACTCCCCAGTACAGATAGATAATCCCTTTATTACACACTCCCCAGTAAAGATAGATAATCCCTTTATTACACACTCCCCAGTAAAGGTAGATAATCTCTTTATTACCCATTCCCCAGTAAAGATAGATACCCCCTTTATTACCCACTCCCCAGTATAGATAATCCCTTTATTACACACTTCCCAGTAAAGATAGATAATCCCTTTATTACCCACCCCCCGTAAAGATAGATAATCCCTTTATTACCCACTCCCCAGTAGATAGATCATCCCTTTATGACCCACTCCCCAGTAAAAATAGATAATCCCGTTATTACCCACTCCCCAGTACAGATAGATAATCCCTTTAGTACACACTCCCCAGTAAAGATAGATAATCCCTTTATTACACACTTCCAAGTAAAGATAGATAATCCCTTATTACCCACTCCCAAGTAAAGATAGATAATCCCTTTATTACCCACTCCCCAGTAAAGATAGATACCCCCTTTATTACCCACTCCCCAGTAAAGATAGATAATCCCTTTATTACCCACTCCCCAGTAAAGATAGATAATCCCTTCATTACCCACTCCCCAGTAAAAATAGATAATTCCTTCATTACACACTCCCCAGTAAAGATAGATAATCCATTCATTACCCATTCCCCAGTAAAGATAGATAATCCCTTTATTACACACTCCCCAGTACAGATAGATAATCCCTTTATTACCCATTCCCCAGTAAAGATAGATAATCCCTTTATTACCCACTCCCCAGTAAAGATAGATAATCCCTTTATTATCCACTCCCCAGGAAAGATAGATAATCCCTTTATTATCCACTCCCCAGGAAAGATAGATAATCCCTTTATTACCCACTCCCCAGTAAAGATAGATAATCCCTTTATTATCCACTCCCTAGGAAAGATAGATAATCCCTTTATTACCCATTCCCCAGTAAAGATAGATAATCCCTTTATTACCCATTCCCCAGTAAAGATAGATAATCCCTTTATTACCCACTCCCCAGTAAAGATAGATAATCCCTTTATTACCCACTCCCCAGTAAAGATAGATAATCCCTTTATTACCCATTCCCCAGTAAAGATAGATAATCCCTTCATTACCCACTCCCCAGTAAAGATAGATAATCCCTTTATTACCCATTCCCCAGTAAAGATAGATAATCCCTTTATTACCCATTCCCCAGTAAAGATAGATAATCCCTTTATTACCCATTCCCCAGTAAAGATAGATAATCCCTTTATTACCCACTCCCCAGTAAAGATAGATAATCCCTTCATTACCCACTCCCCAGTAAAGTTTGATAATCCCTTTATTACCCACTCCCCAGTAAAGGTAGATAATCCCTTTATTACACACTCCCCAGTAAAGATAGATAATCCCTTTATTACCCACTCCCCAGTAAAGATAGATACCCCCTTTATTACCCACTCCCCAGTAAAGATAGATAATCCCTTTATTACCCACTCCCCAGTAAAGATAGATAATCCCTTTATTATACACTCCCCAGTAAAGATAGACAATCCCTTTATTACCCACACCCCAGTAAAGATAGATAATCCCTTTATTACACACTCCCCAGTAAAGATAGATAATCCCTTTATTACACACTCCCCAGTAAAAATAGATAATCCCTTTATTACTCACTCCCCAGTAAAAATAGATAATCCCTTTATTACACACTCCCCAGTAAAGATAGATAATCCCTTTATTACCCACTCCCCAGTAAAGGTAGATAATCCCTTTATTACCCACTCCCCAGTAAAGATAGATAATCCCTTTATTACCCATTCCCCAGTAAAGATAGATAATCCCTTTATTACCCACTCCCCCGTAAAGATAGATAATCCCTTTATTACCCACTCCCAAGTAAAGATAGATAATCCCTTTATTACACACTTCCCAGTAAAGATAGATAATCCCTTTATTACCCACTCCCCCGTAAAGATAGATAATCCCTTTATTACCCACTCCCAAGTAAAGATAGATAATCCCTTTATTACCCACTCCCCCGTAAAGATAGATAATCCCTTTATTACCCACTCCCCAGTAGATAGATCATCCCTTTATTACCCACTCCCCAGTAAAAATAGATAATCCCGTTATTACCCACTCCCCAGTACAGATAGATAATCCCTTTATTACACACTCCCCAGTAAAGATAGATAATCCCTTTATTACACACTCCCCAGTAAAGGTAGATAATCTCTTTATTACCCATTCCCCAGTAAAGATAGATACCCCCTTTATTACCCACTCCCCAGTAAAGATAGATAATCCCTTTATTACACACTTCCCAGTAAAGATAGATAATCCCTTTATTACCCACCCCCCGTAAAGATAGATAATCCCTTTATTACCCACTCCCCAGTAGATAGATCATCCCTTTATGACCCACTCCCCAGTAAAGATAGATAATCCCTTTATTACCCACTCCCCAGTAGATAGATCATCCCTTTATTACCCACTCCCCAGTAAAAATAGATAATCCCGTTATTACCCACTCCCCAGTACAGATAGATAATCCCTTTATTACACACTCCCCAGTAAAGATAGATAATCCCTTTATTACACACTCCCCAGTAAAGGTAGATAATCTCTTTATTACCCATTCCCCAGTAAAGATAGATACCCCCTTTATTACCCACTCCCCAGTAAAGATAGATAATCCCTTTATTACACACTTCCCAGTAAAGATAGATAATCCCTTTATTACCCACCCCCCGTAAAGATAGATAATCCCTTTATTACCCACTCCCCAGTAGATAGATCATCCCTTTATGACCCACTCCCCAGTAAAAATAGATAATCCCGTTATTACCCACTCCCCAGTACAGATAGATAATCCCTTTAGTACACACTCCCCAGTAAAGATAGATAATCCCTTTATTACACACTTCCCAGTAAAGATAGATAATCCCTTATTACCCACTCCCAAGTAAAGATAGATAATCCCTTTATTACACACTCCCCAGTAAAGATAGATAACCCCTTTATTACCCACTCCCCAGTAAAGATATATAATCCCTTTATTACACACTCCCCAGTAAAAATAGATAATCCCTTATTACCCATTCCCAAGTAAAGATAGATAATCCCTTTATTACCCATTCCCCAGTAAAGATAGATACCCCCTTTATTACCCACTCCCCAGTAAAGATAGATAATCCCTTTATTACACACTTCCCAGTAAAGATAGATAATCCCTTTATTACCCACTCCCCGTAAAGATAGATAATCCCTTTATTACCCACTCCCAAGTAAAGATAGATAATCCATTTATTACCCATTCCCCAGTAAATATAAATAATCCCTTTATTACACACTCCCCAGTAAAGATAGATAATCCCTTTATTAGCCACTCCCAAGTAAAGATAGCTAATCCCTTTATTACCCATTCCCCAGTAAAGATAGATAATCCCTTTATTACCCACTCCCCAGTAGATAGATCATCCCTTTATTACCCACTCCCCAGTAAAAATAGATAATCCTGTTATTACCCACTCCCCAGTACAGATAGATAATCCCTTTATTACACACTCCCCAGTAAAGATAGATAATCCCTTTATTACACACTCCCCAGTAAAGATAGATAATCCCTTATTACCCACTCCCAAGTAAAGATAGATAATCCCTTTATTACACACTCCCCAGTAAAGATAGATAACCCCTTTATTACCCACTCCCCAGTAAAGATATATAATCCCTTTATTACACACTCCCCAGTAAAGATAGATAATCCCTTATTACCCACTCCCAAGTAAAGATAGATAATCCCTTTATTACCCATTCCCCAGTAAAGATAGATAACCCCTTTATTACCCACTCCCCAGTAAAGATAGATAATCCCTTTATTACACACTTCCCAGTAAAGATAGATAATCCCTTTATTACCCACTCCCCGTAAAGATAGATAATCCCTTTATTACCCACTCCCAAGTAAAGATAGATAATCCCTTTATTACCCATTCCCCAGTAAATATAGATAATCCCTTTATTACACACTCCCCAGTAAAGATAGATAATCCCTTTATTATCCACTCCCAAGTAAAGATAGATAATCCCTTTATTACCCATTCCCCAGTAAAGATAGATAATCCCTTTATTACACACTCCCCAGTAAAGATAGATAATCCCTTTATTACCCATTCCCCAGTAAAGATAGATAATCCCTTTATTACACACTCCCCAGTAAAGATAGATAATCAGAAGAGGTTGATACCGAGGAGCCTTTTGAGACTCCGCACTATTCTACTAGCACACACTTACTTTTTAGTGAAGCATGTTCTGTGGTTCAACTCGCTGGGCTCTATAGTGGGAGCGAAATGAGACGTTGCCAAAAGATGTGGTTAAACCTGTTAAAACTAGATCAGATTTTTATCCTGTACAGTACAGAGGAACTCACATTAACGCATATCAGAGGTTGGTACAGGAAGATATTTTACAGTTAGAAAGGTCTTTGAATGACAATGTTTCCCCCCAGAATCTGAGTAAAGGGGAGAGGAAAGCCATTTTTACCCTTAAAAACAATGACCAGATTGTCATCAGAAATTCGGATAAGGGGGGAAGCATTGTCATATTGGACAAAGAATCTTATTTTCGTGAAGCACATTCCCAGTTATCAGATGCTAAAGTTTACCAAAACTTAACATGCAATCCAGTCGTACAGTATAAAAGAGAACTTGTCAAATTAATTACTGAAGGCATATATTTAGGTGTGTTTAGAGAGTCTGACTTGGACACTTTGGTCCCTAAAAATCCTCTTGTCCCTATCTTTTACCATGTCCCCAAGGTTCATAAGGACCTCACCAATCCTCCGGGTAGACCCATTGTCTCCGGGGTGGGGGTCTTGTTTGAACCTTTGGGGACTTGGTTGGATAGTGTGCTCCAGCCTTTAGCTGTTAAACAATTGTCGTACCTCAAGGATAGCACTCATTTAATTGATGTGTTACAAACGGTGGAATGGGAACCTAATTATTCATGGTTAGTAGTAGACATCAGCTCCTTATTCACTTCCATACCACAACACCTGGGTATTGAGGTAGTGGAATTCTTTTTGGAAAGGGAATTCAATTTGGAATTCGATACAAAGAAGTATTTTGGGGATGTTCTACGCTTTGTGTTATCCCATAACTACTTTATGTTTGAAGGGACCTACTACAGACAAATATGCGGAACCGCCATGGGGGCTAAATTGGCCCCCGCATTCACAAATTTATATGTCTCGTGGTGGGAACTTACATACATTTATAGTGTTCTGAATCCCTGGTTGGAAGACATATTATTATTTGTGAGGTACATAGATGACCTCTTAATTATATAAAAAAAAAACCAGTAAATGAAGAGTTGTTTAATGGATTTATTAATTTTTTGGACAACTTCATGAATCTTAAATACACTGGTAGCTTTAATCAAGAGGAAGTCAATTACTTAGATTTGACCCTACAAGCTAGTGGCAATAAAGTCATTACTAAAACCTATCGTAAGCCTATTGCAGGCAATACAATACTGCATGCCTCCTCACAGCACCCTAGTCACCTCATTAAAGGACCAGTAAACACAGCAGATTTGCATAATCAACAAATGCAGATAACAAGACAATACAATAGCATTTAGTCTGAATTTCAAATGAGTAGTAGATTCTTTTCTAACACATTGCAAAGTTATGTCTAATTCCACTCCCCCCTGTACCATGTGATAGCAATCAACCAATCACAAATGCATATACGTATAGTCTGAATTCTTGCACATGCTCAGTAGGAGCTGGTGACTCAAAAAAGTGTAAATATAAAAGACTGTGCACATTATTTTAATGGAAGTAAATTGGAAAGTTGTTTAAAATGACATGCTGTATCTGAATCATGAAAATTTTATAAAACCTGAGTGTTCCTTTAAAGCTGTGCCTCGTGGACAGTTTATAAGGATCAAAAGGAACGCTCAGTCACAAGAAACCTATAGAACACAGTCATTAGATCTCAAAAAAAGACTCATAGTCAGAGGATACAATGCAAGCGCCTTGGAAAAATGTAGAACAGAAATCCAGACTTATGAGGCATGCAAACATACTATAAAAGAAAATGTTTTCAAAGACGCCGTTGTATTCACCACTGAATATACTAGCCAATATACAAAAATAGCCAAAATGTTACAAAAACATCTTCATATTCTTGAAGGTGATCCTATTCGTTAAGAATTGTAAATTCGTGTCTAAGAAACCGTACACACTGGCTCGCAGCCTATCTCCCAGCAATATAACTAGGACTAGGGAAGCGAGTTCTAGGTGGTTGGTTAGACAAGGGAATTTCAAGTGCCTAAGTAGAAATTGTGGCATGTGTGCCTATATGAGTGGTGGCAATTTTTTTACCAGCAGTATAACCAAACGTAGATATGACATTAATTTTAATGCCAATTGTGGTACAACTTTTGGGGTCTATCTGCTCACATGTAACCTTTGTCAAATGCAGTACGTGGGTCAGACCTCTAGGGAGGTCAGAAAAAGATTTAGTGAACATCATAGGGACACTAAAAATTATGTAAAGGAATCAGCCATAGTGAACCATTTTAATGGCGAACATTTTACAAATATAGCTAATGTGTCCATTCGTATAATAGATGTCGCTAATTTACCTCCCAGAGGGGGAAACAGATATAATATACTACAAAGAAAGGAAATTTATTAGATACTCCAATTGCAGACAAGAAGTCCTTTGGGACTAAATCGAGAGTATGACATACATTTTTTTATTGATGCTTAATCTCTTTGGGATCTTCCTCTACATTTCCTTTCCCCATTTGGTTCCTGTCTTCCACAAATTCGAGATTTGACTTATATGTACTTTGTATTATTGTCTTTTGAACTCTGTATATCCACCCTTTACTTGAAAAGGAGAAAGGAAAAAAAAGTCACACATAGTATAATGTATTTAAGCTTACTAAAAAATCTATCAGATTATCAAGTAATTTCTGATACCATTGTTTCCGTCTGGGTAGTATAACAAAAGGTTACACTTGGGTAACAAATATCTTCCTCTGATTCGCTTATATTTGAGGTTAGGCTTTGGAAGATTTTAATACATTGAAGCCCAAAGTTATTTTATATTTACTATTGTTCCACCTAAGTTCAGTAACAACATTAAATTATATTAAAATGCCTCTGTCAGTATAGTAGTTTTAACTGATAATTACATAGAATTTAGCTTTTGCAAATAAATTACGATTAGTATTTTTTAATTCACAAGGTTTTCTTAATATTCCCGTGTTTTAAGCTATGAAAGGGTTAATATTACTATTAAGGGAAGCATATATAAAGCACACTGTCACACTATGCAATAGATCTATGAGTAAGCGCCTGTAGGGGGCGCGAAACGCGTCAGATTATCACCTTTGTCCACACCACACCTGCCTTGGAGTCTCCTTAAAGGATCCCATTAACTTTAGATTGGTATTTACTGTATTTTACTTTTTTCGTTCCAAATAAATTTTGGGCTTTTTTCAGCATCAACCTGTGTTTGTAGTGCCTGCCTTATTGTACACTTGAATATCTTCTCAGGATTGGTTCTCCGCTTTTGGCTACGGCACTCCGGGGAAATAGGTTATACGGCTGAGTGAGTTTCACTTCCAGTTCGACAGGACACGGGAGACATGGTTGTTTGAATGCCGGACCAATTTTTGTACTCATAATCCCATTATTACCCACTCCCCGGTAAAGATAGATAATCCCTTTATTACCCATTCCCCAGTTTTGCATAACCAACACTGTTATATTAATATACTTTTTACCTCCGTGATTACCTTGTATCTAAGCCTCGGCAGACTGCCCCTTATCTCAGTTATATTACTATACTGTTTACCTCTGTGATTACCTTGTATCTAAGCCTCTGCAGACTGCCTCTTATCTCAGTTATATTACTATACTGTTTACCTCTGTGATTACTTTGTATCTAAGCCTCTGCAGACTGCTCCTTATCTCAGTTATATTAATATACGTTTTACCTCTGTGATTACCTTGTATCTAAATCTCTGCAGATTGCCCCTTATCTCAGTTATAATAATTCACTTTTTACCTCTCTGATTACCCTGTATGTAAGCTTCTGCAGACTGCTCATTATCTTAGTTATATTAATATACTGTTTACCTCTGTGATTACCCTATATCTAAGCCTCTGCAGACTGCCCCCTTATCTCAGTTATATTAATATACTGTTTACCTCTGTGATTACCTTGTATCTAAGCCTCTGCAGACTAACCCTTATCTCAGTTATATTAATGTACGTTTTACCTCTGTGATTACCTTGTATCTAAGCCTCTGCAGACTGCTCCTTATCTCCGTTATATTAATATGCATTTTACCTCTGTGATTACCTCGTATCTAAGCCTCTGCAGACTGCTCCTTATCTCAGTTATATTAATATACATTTTACCTCTGTGATTACCCTGTATCTAAGCCTCTGCAGACTGCTCCTTATCTCAGATATATTAATATACTTTTTGCCTCTGTGATTACCTTGTATCTAAGCCTCTGCAGACTGCTCCGTATCTCAGTTATATTAATATACTGTTTACCTCTGTGATTACCTTGTATCTAAGCCTCTGCAGACTGCTCCTTATCTCAGTTGTATTAATATACATTTTACCTCTGTGATTACCCTGTATCTAAGCCTCTGCAGACTGCCCCTTATCTCAGTTATATTAATATACTTTTTACCTCTGTAAGTACCTTGTATCTAAGCCTCTGCAGACTGCTCCGTATCTCAGTTATATTAATATACTGTTTACCTCTGTGATTACCTTGTATCTAAGCCTCTGCAGACTGCTCCTTATCTCAGTTATATTAATACACATTTACCTCTGTGATTACCTTGTATCTAACCCTTTGCAGACTGCCCCCCTTATCTCAGTTCTTTTGACAGACTTGCATTTTAGCCATTCAATGATAACTCCTAGGTAACTCCACGTGCATGAGCACAATGTTATCTAAATAGCACACATGAACTAACGTCCTCTAGTTGTTAAAAACTGTCAACATGCATTCATATAAGAGGCGGCCTTCAAGGTCTAAGAAATTAGCATATGAGACTACAGCTTTCAACTAAGGATACCAAGAGAACAAAGCAAAATTGATCATAAAAGTAAATTGGAAAGTTGTTTAAAATTACATTCCCTATCTGAATCATGAAAGTTTATTTTTGACTTGACTGTAGCTTTAGATGACTTCCTTAATCATTGTATCGTAGCACTGACGTTTTACTCCAACCTCTAATTAACACTAAAGCAACACTTTCTCTGTCCCTCCCTTCCACTATCTATGAGCCTGATTGATACTAAAAGTATTGTCTCAATAGCGCTATGTAATAAAGGTAGAATGATTATCGCAACCACAGAACTCTGGTTAACTGTTTCAAAAATCTAAAAAGTGTCACAAAACACCTCAAAAATACATCACAAAGTACAGTTACACACAAAATAACACTGTCTAATAAATATACATTACACAGTACAGTTACACACATAATAACGCTATCTAATAAATATACATTACACAGTACAGTTACACACATAATAACACTATCTAATAAATATACATTACACAGTACAGTTACACACATAATAACACTATCTAATAAATATACATTACACAGTACAGTTACACTCATAATAACATTATCTAATAAATATACATTACTCAGTACAGTTAAAAACATAATAACACTATCTAATAAATATACATTACACAGTACAGTTACACACATAATAAGACTATCTAATAAATATACATTACACAGTACAGTTACACACATAATAACATTATCTAATAAATATACATTACACAGTACAGTTACACACATAATAACACCATCTAATAAATATACATTACACAGTACAGTTACACACATAATAACACTGTCTAATAAATATACATTACACAGTACAGTTACACACATAATAACACTATCTAATAAATATACATTACACTGTACAGTTACACACATAATAACACTATCTAATAAATATACATTACACGGTACAGTTACACACATAATAACACTGTCTAAAAAATATACATTACACAGTACAGTTACACACACATATTAACACTATCTAATAAATATACATTACACAGTACAGTTACACACATAATAACACTGTCTAATAAATATACATTACACAGTACAGTTACACACACATATTAACACTATCTAATAAATATACATTACACAGTACAGTTACACACATAATAACATTATCTAATAAATATACCTTACACAGTACAGTTACACACATAATAACACTATCTAATAAATATACATTACACAGTACAGTTACACACATAACACCATCTAATAAATATACATTACACAGTACAGTTACACACATAATAACACCATCTAATAAATATACATTACACAGTACAGTTACACACATAATAACACTGTCTAATAAATATACATTACACAGTACAGTTATACACATAATAACACTATCTAATAAATATACATTACACAGTACAGTTACACACATAATAACACTATCTAATAAATATACATTACACAGTACAGTTATACACATAATAACACTGTCTAATAAATATACATTACACAGTACAGTTCCACACATAATAACACCATCTAATAAATATACATTACACAGTACAGTTACACACATAATAACACTGTCTAATAAATATACATTACACAGTACAGTTATACACATAATAACACTATCTAATAAATATACATTACACAGTACAGTTACACACATAATAACACTATCTAATAAATATACATTACACGGTACAGTTACACACATAATAACATTGTCTTATAAATATACATTACACAGTACAGTTACACTCATAATAACACCATCTAATAAATATACATTACACAATACAATTACACTCATAATAACACTATGTAATAAATATACATTACACAGAACAATTACACTCACAATAACACTGTCTAATAAATATACATTACACAGTACAGTTACACTCATAATAACACTGTCTAATAAATATATATTACACATTACAGTTACACTCACAATAACACTGTCTAATACATATACATTACACAGTACAGTTACACACATAATAACACTGTTTAATAAATATACATTACACAGTACAGTTAGACTCACAATAACACTGTCTGATAAATATACATTACACAGTACAGTTACACACATAATAACACTGTCTAGTAACTATACTTTACACAGTACAGTTACACTTATAATAACACTGTCTAATAAATATACATTACACAGTACAGTTACACTCATATTAACACTGTCTAATAAATATACATTACACAGTACAGTTACACACATAATAACACTATCTAATAAATATACTAACTCCCAACTATATTTCCTCTCTCATTGTGAAATATTCCCCATCCCGTCCTCTTAGATCAACCTCTGACCTACGTCTCTACACTCCTGTTATCTCTACATCCCACTCCCGCCTCCAAGACTTTGCACGTGCTGCTCCTGTCCTCTGGAACTCTCTACCCCGCTCC
Organism: Bombina bombina; assembly: GCF_027579735.1. Classification (NCBI taxonomy): domain Eukaryota; kingdom Metazoa; phylum Chordata; class Amphibia; order Anura; family Bombinatoridae; genus Bombina; species Bombina bombina. The sequence continues at coordinate 10,821,609 of NC_069509.1, read as the reverse complement.
ATTAGACTGTCTCCAACCTTGTATAGCTTCAGACGCTCCTTGAAAACTCACCTATTCAGAAAGGCTTACAATCTCTCCTCCATCCCTCATCCGAACCAAACTAATATATGTAGATGAACTGCCTGACTCACTGCTGCAAATACAACCGATGTAACAAGCTACCCCAACCTTATGTCTCTGCACCCTAAACCTGCAGACTGTGAGCTCTCCGGAGCAGGGCCCTCTTCCTCCTGTACTAGATGTGTTTAGTTTTGTTATGTTTTTGTATTTTATCACAAATCTTTGTCATTGTATACCCCTATCACAGTACCCAGCGTTACGGAATTTGGTGGCGCTGTACAAATAAATGATAATATACATTACACAGTACAGTTACACACATAATAACAGCATCTAATAAATATACATTATACAGTACAGTTACACACATAATAACACCATCTAATAAATATACATTACACAGTACAGTCACACACATAATAACACTGTCTAATAAATATACATTTCACAGTACAGTTACACACATAATAACACCATCTAATAAATATACATTACACAGTACAGTTACACACATAACACCATCTAATAAATATACATTACACAGTACAGTTACACACATAGTAACATTGTCTAATAACAATACATTGCACAGTACAGTTACACTCATATTAACACTGTCTAATAAATATACATTAGACAGTACAGTTACACACATAATAACACCATCTAATAAACATACATTACACAGTACAGTTACACACATAATAAAACCATCTAATAAATATACATTACACAGTACAGTTACACACATAATAACACCATCTAATAAATATACATTACACAGTACAGTTATAGTCATAATAACACTGTCTAATAAATATACATTACACACTACAGTTACACACATAATAACACCATCTAATAAATATACATTACACAGTACAGTTACACACATAATAACACCATCTAATAAATATACATTACACAGTACAGTTACACACATAATAACACTGTCTAATAAATATACACTACACAGTACAGTTACACACATAATAACACTGTCTAATAAATATACACTACACAGTACAGTTACACACATAGTAACACCGTCTAATAAATATATATTACACAGTACAGTTATACACATAATAGCACCATCTAATAAATATACACTACACAGTACAGTTACACACAAAATAACACAATCTAATTAATATACATTACACAATACAGTTACACACATATTAACACTATCTAATAAATATACATTACACAGTACTGTTAAACTCATATTTACACTATATAATAAATATACATTACACAGTACAGTTACACACAATAACACTGTCTAATAATTATAAATTACACAGTACAGTTACACTCATAATAACACCATCTAATAAATATACATTGGACAGTACAGTCACACACATAATAACACTATCTAATAAATGTACATTACACAGTACAGTTACATTCATAATAACACTGTCTAATAAGTATACATTACACAGTACAGTAACACATAATAACCCTGTCTAATAAATATACATTACACAGTACAGTTACACACATAACATCATCTAATAAAATATATTACACAGTACAGTTACACACATAATAACACAATCTAATAAATATACATTACACAGTACAGTTACACACATAATAACACTATCTAATAAATATACATTATACAGTACAGTTCCACTCATATTAACAGTATCTAATAAATATACATTACACAGTACAGTTACACACATAATAACACTACTTAATATACATTACACAGTACAGTTACACTCATAATAACACTGTCTAATAACAATACATTACACAGTATAGTTACACTCATAATGACACTGTCTAATAAATATACATTGCACAGTACAGTTACACTCATATTAACACTGTCTAATAAATATACATTACACAGTACAGTTACACACATAATAACACTGTCTAATAAATATACATTACACAATATAGTTACACTCATATTAACACTATCTAATAAATATACATTACACAGTACAGTTACACACATAACACTGTCTAATAAATATACATTACACAGTTCAGTTACACACATAACACTGTCTAATAACAATACATTACACAGTACAGTTACACTCATAATAACACTGTCTAATAAATATACATTACACAGTACAGTTATACACATAATAACACTATTTAATAAATATACATTACACAGTACAGTTACACACATAATAACACTATCTAATAAATATACATTACACAGTACAGTTATACACATAATAACACTGTCTAATAAATATACATTACACAGTACAGTTACACACATAATAACACCATCTAATAAATATACATTACACAGTACAGTTACACACATAATAACACTGTCTAATAAATATACATTACACAGTACAGTTATACACATAATAACACTATCTAATAAATATACATTACACAGTACAGTTACACACATAATAACAGCATCTAATACATATACATTACACAGTACAGTTACACTTATAATAACACCATCTAATAAATATACATTACATAGTACAGTTACACTCATAATAACACCATCTAATAAATATACATTACACAGTACAGTTACACACATAATAACACTATCGAATAAATATATATTACACATTACAGTTACACACATAATAACATCATCTAATAAATATACATTACACAGTACAGTTACACACATAATAACACCATCTAATAAATATACATTACATAGTACAGTTACACTCATAATAACACTATCTAATAAATATACATTACACAGTACAGTTACACAAATAACACTATTTAATAAATATACATTACACAGTACAGTTACACACATAATAACACTATTTAATAAATATACATTACACAGCACAGTTACACTCATAATAACACTATCTAATAAATATACATTACACAGTACAGTTACACACATAATAACACTATCTAATAAATATACATTACATAGTACAGTTACACTCATAATAACACTATCTAATAAATATACATTACACAGTATAGTTACACTCATAATAACACTATCTAATAAATACATTACACGGTACAGTTACACTCATAATAACACTATCTAATAAATACATTACACAGTACAGTTACACACATAATAACACTATTTAATAAATATACATTACACAGTACAGTTACACACATAACACCATCTAATAAATATACATTACACAGTACAGTTATACTCATAACACCATCTAATACATATACATTACATAGTACAGTTACACACATAATAACACTATCTAATAAATATACATTACACAGTACAGTTACACACATAATAACACTATTTATTAAATATACATTACACAGTACAGTTACACACATAATAACTCTATTTAATAAAACGTATTTAAAAAAATATTGCACAAAAAAGTTATAAGGGCTCAAAGATATGAGGTCTCAGGTGTTAGAAAAAAAGGCTTCAAAGGGCTTTAACATAGAGATACATACATATGCATATCTTAAGACCTATATGTATGTGTATATATGTATGTATGTATGTATGCATGTGTATTTATGTGTTTATATGTATTTACAGACATATATAAACATATAAACACATAAATACATATGTACACACATATAGACATATATAAGTGCATTGTAACCCTTTGCAGTTAAGTAGATGAAAACATATATGCCTAGATTTAGAGTTCTGCGTCAGCCATCAAAAGCAGCCTTAAGGGGTCCTAACGCTGCTTTTGGCCGCCCGCTAGTATTTAGAGTCAGGCAGGAAAGGGTCTAACGCTCACTTTCAAGCCGCGACTTTTCCATACCGCAGATCCCCTTACGCCAATTACGTATCCTATCTTTTCAATGGGATCTTCCTAACGCTGGTATTTAGTGTCTTGGCTGAAGTGAGCTGTAGAGCCTCTACCGACAAAACTCCTAACGCCATGTAAAGGCTGTAGTTAAGAGCTTTATGGGCTAACGCCGGAATATAAAGCTCTTAACTACAGTGCTCCAAAGTACACTAACACCCATAAACTACCTATGTACCCCTAAACCGAGGTCCGCCCACATCGCTGCCACTATAATAAATATTTTTAACCCCTAATCTGCCGACCGCACATCGCCACCACCTACATTATACCTATGAACCCCTAATCTGCTGCCCCTAACATCGCCGACACCTATATTATATTTATTAACCCCTAATCTGCGCCCCCCAACGTCGCCGCTACCTAACTACACTTATTAACCCCTAACTTGCCAACCGGACCTCGCTGCTACTATAATAAATGTATTAACCCCTAAAGCTAAGTCTAACCCTAACACCCCCCTAAGTTAAATATAATTTAAATCTAACAAAATAAATTAACTCTTATTAACTAAAGTCTTCCTATTTAAAACTAAATACTTACCTGTAAAATAAACCCTAATATAGCTACAATATAACTAATAATTATATTGTAGCTATTTTAGGATTTATATTTATTTTACAGGCAACTTTGTATTTATTTTAACTAGGTACAATAGCTATTAAATAGTTATTAATTAATAGCTACCTAGTTAAAATAATTACAAAATTACCTGTAAAATAAATCCTAACCTAAGTTACAATTAAACCTAACACTACACTACCATTAAATTAATTAAATTAACTACCAATAACAATAATTAAATACAATTAAATAAACTAAACTAAATTACAAAAAAAACACTAAATTACAGAAAATAAAAAAAATTACAAGAATTTTAAACTAATTACACCTAATCTAAGCCCCCTAATAAAAAAAAATAAAAAAAAATAATAAAAGTCCCTACCCTATTCTACATTACAAAGTAATCAGCTCTTTTACCAGCCCTTAACAGGGCTTTTTGCGGGGTATGCCCCAAAGTAATCAGCTTTTTTGCCTGTAAAAAAAAATACAACCCCCCCAACATTAAAACCCACCACCCACATACCCCTACTCTAACCCACCCAACCCCCCTTAAATAAACCAAACATTACCCCCCTGAAGATCTCCCTACCTTGAGTCATCTTCACCCAGCCGGGCCGAAGTCTTCATCCGATGGGGCAGAAGAGGACATCCAGACCGGCAGAAGTCTTCATCCTATCTGGGCAGAAGAGGACATCCGGACCGGCAGACATCTTCATCTAAGCAGCATCTTTTATCTTCATCCATCCGACGAGGAGCGGCTCCATCTTCAAGACATCCGGCGCGGAACATCCTTCTTCACAGACGACTACCCGACGAATGAAGGTTCCTTTAAATGACGTAATCCAAGATGGTATCCCTTGAATTCCGATTGGCTGATAGGATTCTATTCTAGAGGACTTCGGCCCGGTTGGATGAAGACTTCTGCTGCTTCCTTGAGGATGGATTTCCGGTCTTCAGAACAGTAAGTTGATCTTCAGGGGGTTAGTGTTAGGTTTATTTAAGGGTGTATTGGGTGGGTTTTATTTTTAGGTTAGGGTTTGGGCCTGAAAAAGAGCTAACTGCCCTTTTAAGGGCAATGCCCATCCAAATGCCCTTTTCAGGGCAATGGGGAGCTAAGTTTTTTTTAGATAGTATTTTATTTGGGGGGTTGGTTGTGTTGGTGGTGGGTTTTACTGTTGGGGGGGGGTTAGATTAGGTGTAATTAGTTTAAATTTCTTGTAATTTGTTTATTATTTTTTGTAATTTAGGGGGGGGTTTTGTACTTTAGCTAATTTAATTTAATTTATTTAATTGTTGTTAATTTAGTAAATTTATTTAATTATAGTGTAGTGTTAGTTGTTATTGTAACTTAGGTTAGGTTTTATTTTACAGGTACTTTTGTATTTATTTTAGCTAGGTTGTTATTAAATAGTTAATAACTATTTAATAACTATTCTACCTAGTTAAAATAAATACAAACTTGCCTGTAAAATAAAAATAAACCCTTTGATAGCTACAATGTAACTATTAGTTATATTGTAGCTAGCTTAGGGTTTATTTTATAGGTAAGTATTTAGTTTTAAATAGGAATAATTTAGTTAATGATAGGAATTTTATTTAGATTTATTGTAATTATATTTAAGTGAGAGGGTGTTAGGGTTAGGGTTAGGTTTAGGGGTTAATACATTTAATATAGTGGCAGCGACCTTGGGGGCGGCAGATTGGGGTTAATAAATGTAGGTAGGTGGGGGCGATTTTAGGGATGGCAGATTAGGGGTTAATAATATTTAACTAATGTTTGCGAGGCGGGAGTGTGGCGGTTTAGGGGTTAATATGTTTATTATAGTGGCAGCGACGTTGGGGCAGGAGATTAGGGGTTCATAAATATAATGTAGGTGGCGGCGGTGTCCAGAGCGTCACATTAGGGTTAATAAATATAATGCAGGTGTGGGCGATGTCGGGGGCGGCAGATTAGGGTTAATAAGTGTAAGATTAGGGGTGTTTAGACTCGGGGTTCATGTTAGGGTGTTAGGTGTAGACATAAATTTTATTTCCCCTTAGGAATCAATGGGGCTGCGTTAGGGAGCTTTACGCTGCTTTTTGGCAGGTGTTAGACTTTTTCTCAGCCGGCTCTCCCAGTTGATTCCTATGGGGTAATCGTGCACGAGCACGTATGACCAGCTCACCGCTGACTTAAGCAGCGCTGGTAGTGATATATCAGAATCAAAACCCAAAATAATATATCGCAGATCTAGGAACCTCAAAGCAATTCTAGCCCCTAGTGAATTTAAAAAAGGTGAAGGTAAGATTTATAAAGATATACAAGGGAATACTTTGGAAGGATTCTATCCTTGTCACAAATGCAAAGCATGCAAATTCAGTAATAGATGCAAAACTGTAGAAGCAACAAATTCAGATTTTAAAATAAAAATAAGAGAAACCATTAGATGCACGGATCAGAATATAGTATATGTGATCCAATGCCCGTGCAAAAGGCAATATTTAGGACAAACAGGCCAACCTCTAAAAGATAGAATCAGACAACATCTGAATAATATAGAAAAGGGCTTTAAAGATCTATTATCTCTACACTTCAAGGAGGTTCACAATCATAAAACTAAAGGCCTACTTTTCTGGGGGGTAAAAAAGATCTCACTGAGAAGAGGTGGAAATATCACACTAAAACTACTACAAACTGAAGCTGAACTGATTGTAAATTTTGCCCCCCTGGAGGTCTAAATGCAGAATTAGATCTGAATCCTTTTAATTAAAACACACAAGAAAATGCATTATATAAATGTTTTATATAAATATAAAAAGAAGCTATAAATGTCTATGGAATAATGACAACACAAATCATTTACTCTTCAAATTCGACATTTATTTGAAATAGACACTCTTCTTGTATCCTGTATAAAACTGATGAAACTAATGAATACAAATAGTAACTTATGATATTCAAATATTTGATCATTAATTGATTTTTATAGAAAAGATCTCTGAATGAAAATATAAACATACTGTTTTTAAAAAATTATAAGTACACTACTCTAAATATATCGGGTATTGTTTAAGATAAGAAATGCATGTTGTATGAATAAAGATAATACCATCTCTTTATGAGTAAATACCCCTTTAAAAGCTAAGTATGGAGATATGGGGTAACTTTGGACAATAAATAGAGGCATATCCGCCCCCACAAGTCATCTTGATAATGGCAGTCTATCTGCCGAAACGCGTAGTAAAGGAGTGACTTGTGCAATTGTGTACCTGTGTACACATTCGATACACACAGACATCTAAAGTGGAATTGCAATTTCTTTTCATCAAAATCAAAATCTACTATTCATCGGCTTCCTTCACCGGATTGGATCTAGGGAGGTCAGATGATACAGCTAATGGACAGGGCAGTGAAGACGCTGTAAACATCCCGCCAAGCTAGGTAGAAGTGAAACAGCAAGTTAAGTCTGCCATCCAGCTGTAACAACCCTACAACGATACTAGAAGCCCAAAGCAAATCTGACCAGTCAGTACAAGTAACATCATCTTTTACAACTCCGAATCTAAGCACATAATAGACACACTGAGTAACATCTGTGCTTTTGTGCCACTACCACCAGACGCATCAGGGAATATTTGCGATCTGTACCGCTATAAGCAAAAGGCTATTTGACTCATATTGCTATAAGCAAGAGACCTGATAAAAGGTCGTTCTTCCTCACATTTGAACTATATACGAACTAATGGAACTCCATAAACAATAAGAACCTATTTGAAATATTAGCACCCACTACATTTTTGAGTAATAAGGATTAACCTATCAACCCATTAAATAAAAAACATACTAAGAGTAAACGAGCTCAAATCGTTACACCAAAGTGGTTATACCGATACATTATTACCTTTGATATATTAAAGAAGCCACTAACTGGTAACTATAAGCTGTATGTTTTAAGTCCTGTATGAAATATTTCTGTGATTGTATAGAATCTATATTATTGTATAATGGGTAATATTAACTAGCCTTACGCATTTATATCAATTGTTTTATTCTTCATATGATTATTTTTCACGTTTTAGATACTTATAAGTTGTGGCTACAACTATTTTTTAGACTGTTTTCTTTTAATATTTATTTAATCATAATAAATATTAATTACTGCTTTACTTAATCTGAATGTTTCACGTAGAGATTAGATATATATCCACTTTATACTTGTCTCACTCCTTAGCTTTAATTAGCGCCACTCTTTCAGTTTTTTACCGTTATATCCTAAATATTAGATATTTATTCCACCACTAGGAGGAGGTCAAGAACCCATACAGCAGCACTCTCACTTCCCATCTCTATCTAGTTTTGTTCTTGGCCTCGTAGGAGATGGTTGAGAATTTAGGTTGTTCCAGCTACTTGTTAATGGATTATAAATTGGAAGTTCAGTCCTATATGAGACCCTGAGTCCCTGGGAAGTATGATTTACAAAGAAGAAAGGAAAGACTCTTCACAGCTGCAGGGACAGATACAGGGACACAGGGATACCCTGTTCTGTGCACAGCATTTCCCGAATGGAGCTTCAGCCATAACTACTCTCAGGCATTACAGGGATTTGTCCCTTGCATCCCCCTAAGGGACCCTGGTATTTCCTACTGCAATCCTCTGCGGTACTCGATACCTGCACTGGATGTACTCTCTACTGGATACTGCTGCAGCTGCATTAACATTGACAAGCCTGGTAAGCCAGTGGACGGGTGCTGCGTAAGGTAAGTGCCTTTACACAAGACAGACATAGCCCAGAGGCTATTTGTAGGTAATTTAACACAGGCGCAGCATAGCTAGGGGACTTAACCTGCTCCCCTAATGACACAATGTTTTCTCCATATTGTATCCCTTGGAAACATTATTAGCAAAGCCTCTGACCATTTGTAACCCACTGGCAGCTTTAGGGGTTTTTATTTGAGCACTTTTAAGAATAAAACAGGAGTCAATGTTACTAAGTGTTGCTCCAACCTGGCACCACAGAACTTGGTATGAGGACCTAGTGCAGATGTCCTTTTGCTTTCCATAGCTCTTTTCCTCTGAGACAGACTCTCTTTTCTATGAAGATATCAAACCTCTAATGTAATGGCGTGTAGTTTGAACACCTAGTGCTGGAGATTTATTTGATTTAGTCATTGAATCTTTGATGCAGGCCAGAAAGCCTGTAACACAAGTGTTATGGTTGCCTCCAGGCTGGCTGGAAGTTGGACCGTAGAAAAGGATGCTCCTAGCGCTCCCCAAAGGATCAGCAGCACCGTAGACACTATAACTGCTGCGTAGCCACCATAAGTAATGCAGACTCTATGAACCACCGCTGCTGGGCTGGTATCTCGCCGTCTGCTCTGCGCCCTGGACCTACGACCAGGCTCCAGTAGGTGAACCTCTTCCTTCTGTAGCAATCCTTGTAGCTAAGGGAGTATGAAAAACATAGCAATCCCTGTAGTGATATAAGCTGTATCCTACAAACATGAGTCAAAGCTTCAAGTTAGAGGGTCAACATAGGTCTGATGTGCTGGAGCACACAGCCTGCTTTTTATTGAGGTTACATGCAAACAGGACACTCTCAGGGGGAGGCATAAAATCCCCCATCACACATTTGATATTAGATAGAGAGACACTCCCTTTGACAGGCCACAACATTACTTCAGCAGATAACATTACACACAATAAAACAATGCAGTCCACCTTATCAATACTAGTCTGATTAGACAATGGGAAAGTTTATCACTAAACCTAATTAGAGCTGATCCCAGCAAACTTGTATTTAGAATAGGTTTCTTGAAGCTGAACAAAATTTAACTCTTTAGTTCTGACCGAAGGGTCTGTCACATAGCACTTAATGGCACACAATGAAACTGAACCAAGTGGGAGAAAGCCAGGGACAAGTCATTTCACAGGTCTGGGGACATAGTCTTAAAGGGGCATTGTTCACCAAAGTCACAATATGTCCCCAGACGGTTTTTAAAGGGCCATACACACCCAACAAAAGTCAATATGTTTTCAGGGGCACAATCTTCCAGGGGCCATAGTCATGTGGAAGGAGGCTGGCAAATAGGCTTCTCCAAAATCCAGGGAAGCAGGGCAATTTTCCATTTAAAGGGCCAGTTACAATTAGCAGTTTGTAACATATCTCCCCTTTTGGAGGGAGACTAACCAGGCACCTGACCTTCTGCCGGTCAGTGCCTAAGTTAGTCTCGCAACCCACCCACAAATAATCGTTAGCAGCAAAGTAGCCCCCCCACAATACGTAGTACTGGCCTGTAGGTTCCAGGGTGTAGGATGAAAGTGTAGCATCCTCGGCCTTCCTGGCGCAGCTGGGCAAATAGCTGATGGTACTTGGGGGGCAGAGGCCAGCGGCACTCTGCCCTGGTGTCAGCGCTTCTGCTGGGGTGAGGGGTTTGCAGGCCAGTCCTGTAACAAGGACAAGGTCTGTAGGGCAGAGGCCAGCAGCGCTCTGTCCTGATGCCAGCTCTTCTGCTGGGGGAATTGGGGCATAGTCCTGCCCGGTGGCAAAGGGAACGTGGGGGTCAGTGGGGGTTAACATCTCCACTGTTAACCCTGGGCCCAAGTTAGGAGTTAGCTGGGGAGGGGGAGATTGGCTTACTTCCTCCTCCTGATACTCCTGCGGCCGTTGGGAAGGGAGGTCGATGCTCTCCGCTTCCTGTGGAACATGCTGCGGATGGGGAGAGAGACCGGTTGTCTCCTCTCCCTGGAAGGCACACTCCGGCTGGGGAGGGAGGTCGATGCTCTCCCCTCCCTGTAGCTGGGTCTGTCGCTGGGGATCTGGGCCGCCTGCCCAGCCTCCCTGTAGGGCCAGTAGAGAGACTGCGGTCCCATCTCCACCTGCCTGCTGGGGGTCCTCCCAGGACCAGTCTATGAGGCCTGCTGCCTCTGGTATCTCTGGTTGGGGTTGGGGAAGGAGACTGGTTGTCTCTTCCCTCTGCACAGTATACTGCCGCTGGGGAGGGAGGTCGCTGCTCTCCTCTCCCTGTGGAACATGCTGCGGCTGGGGAGAGAGACCAGGTGTCCATACCCTCAAACTCCACGGTTGGCGCTCAAAGGCTCGTGCCGCTTTGTTCTCAGTAGCCAATTCCTGGATGAGGCGACTGACTACCTCCTGTGCAGGGTCTGGACCATATCCGACTAGCCGCCTCTTTACCTCTGGAACGAAATCAGCGCCCTCATAGCGACGGATCAGGTTGAGGTGCTCTTCACAGGGTTCTGACCAGTGTCTTGTCAGCTCCATGCTGCTGTAGGTAGGGACGCTGCGCAGTGGCTAGCGTTGCCCTCAATTACTCTCCTACGATACCAGTGCTGTTGTGGTGCTGCTCATTGCGCTAGGACGCGATCCCACCGCTGCCGCCAAATGTTACGGTTGCCTCCAGGCTGGCTGGTAGTTGGACCGTAGAAAAGGATGCTCCTAGCGCTCCCCAAAGGATCAGCAGCACCGTAGACACTATAATTGCTGCGTAGCCACCATAAGTAATGCAGACTCTATGAACCACTGCTGCTGGGCTGGTATCTCGCCGTCTGCTCTGCGCCCTGGACCTACGACCAGGCTCCAGTAGGTGAACCTCTTCCTTCTGTAGCAATCCCTGTAGCTAAGGGAGTATGAAAAACATAGCAATCCCTGTAGTGATATAAGCTGTATCCTACAAACATGAGTCAAAGCTTCAAGTTAGAGGGTCAACATAGGTCTGATGTGCTGGAGCACACAGCCTGCTTTTTATTGAGGTTACATGCAAACAGGACACTCTCAGGGGTTAGGCATAAAATCCCCCATCACACATTTGATATTAGATAGAGAGACACTCCCTTTGACAGGCCACAACATTACTTCAGCAGATAACATTACACACAATAAAACAATGCAGTCCACCTTATCAATACTAGTCTGATTAGACAATGGGAAAGTTTATCACTAAACCTAATTAGAGCTAATCCCAGCAAACTTGTATTTAGAATAGGTTTCTTGAAGCTGAACAAAATTTAACTCTTTAGTTCTGACCGAAGGGTCTGTCACATAGCACTTAATGGCACACAATGAAACTGAACCAAGTGGGAGAAAGCCAGGGACAAGTCATTTCACAGGTCTGGGGACATAGTCTTAAAGGGGCATTGTTCACCAAAGTCACAATATGTCCCCAGACGGTTCTTAAAGGGCCATACACACCCAACAAAAGTCAATATGTTTTCAGGGGCACAATCTTCCAGGGGCCATAGTCATGTGGAAGGAGGCTGGCAAATAGGCTTCTCCAAAATCCAGGGAAGCAGGGCAATTTTCCATTTAAAGGGCCAGTTACAATTAGCAGTTTGTAACAACAAGGGATTTAACACAAGATGGGAAGATATACTTTAAATAGTGGTCTTCCAGAGGGTTTTCTTGGTATCTTTTAAATTTCCTAGAAGCCTTCATTTTTCAGGATGCCCTGGTCAAGGGATTGTCACTATTTTCTGCCTTATCTTTTTTCATAGGAAGTTAGCTAAACTTCCTGAGGTTCAGACGTTAGTTAGAGTTAGGCCACTGATGGAACCTATTTCTCCACCCTGGAATCTGAACTTACTTTTCTATATATTACAAGGTTCTTCTCTTGAACCTTTGCATTACATTACAGTTTCTAAATTGTTAACCTTGTCTATGATTTAACATTTGTCACTATCATGAGGTGAAGGCTATACTTTGTACTAGGGCTGTGCGATATGGGCAAAAAAAAAAATCTCGATTTGTTTGAAAAAAAAACTGCGGTTGCGATTTTATTAAAAATGACTAAAACGTCTTAATTTTGCATTTAAAAGTTTATTTAACACTACAGAATCTTAATGTACATGTTTCTCAGTGTAAAAACACTCTTGGAGCATACAAATATAAACCAGAAAATAGTTCAAATAAAATGAGCTGCCTGTGCTGTGGTTACATAGTAGCACCTAGCCAGTTCTTAGGTCTTCTGACACACCATTGTAAGGTTTTATTGAATAGTCATTCTAACTGTGGTATGATTAACATATGATGCGATGTATGCATGGAGAAACCTGAAAAGTGCTGAATTTATAGCAGTATGATTTGTGTACAGTATACAGTAAAGGAAAATCCTGACATCCTGCACTGCCTGTCATATTACATTACACAGCTATTCTGTAGTAGTACAAAACACTTAGAAGACAGTTATAGTTAAAGTACATAATACAACAAGTGAGCTCAAGACACACAAAGCAAATTGAAAGGAAATTAGCTGGCCAGTTATTACAACATTGTCCAATGTCCATCCATGTTCATGTTTTCTAATGGGCAGTCCGTCTAGCTGTGGTATGAGTAACAAATGAAGCAGTGTAACTATGCATGGAGAAACCTGAAAACTGCTGACTTGATTTTGGTCTGACTGATTGATTAATTTGATTGATTGATTTTTGAATGATTTGATTGTTTGATTTGACTGATGATTTGTGTTTCTAAGTCTAGTAATTTCGGTAGTCAATGCACACTGCTTCATGTGTGTTAGTCATTTAGCTCATTGACTATCCAGGAAAACATGAGGGATGTGACACTGACAAAGTAAATCCTGCAACCCATTTAACATTGATCCATGCATCAACTAATAGCAGCAGCACTGCAGCATAGTACAGTAAGAGTAAATTTTTAAAATTTAAAAGAGAGAATACAATATTAAAACCTTGGAAGTTTGAACCTGGCTACCCAGGTTATGGCATTAATGGCACAGTTTCTTTCTTCTTCTACATTCATCTATTACTTTTCATGGGGGACTGCTGATTGCTTGCATGACTTGCTGCTCAGAGACAATGTCCAAATCAGACATCACCCTGGCCTTGATGATTGAAATTTTATCCGCATTTATGTAGGTTGTCTTGAATCGTGGATCAAGGAATGATGCCATATCTAGCAGATCTTGAGTATCTTCATAAATTCTATTTAAATTCATTCTTCATACATATATTAAAGATTTTTGAATTTCAGTATCTTGTTAAGGTCTGAAAGAATCATCTTCCTCCAGAGCCAGCATCTTTGTGTTTGATAGATGCAGAACTGGTTTCACATATGAAACAGTGACTTAGTTTTCTACAGAAGTAATTATGAGATGGCAGTTGGTATCTCTTGTCGAGTGTGTGTGTATCATTCTTTTGAAGCCTTCTTTACTAACCGATGCAGGCACCATGTCTTTGCATATATAATATGCAATAGTGTTGGTTATTTCTCTATGCCTTTTAGAGGTCTTGGCATATGGTGATGTCACTGTGTTTGCAAACGCCTTTATGATTGATTGTTGATGCTCAACTTTAGCTTCACAGCTTGTTTGTGTTGTCTTTTCTCTATCAGGGTTATTTTTTTTTGCCATACTCAGTTCAAAGATTTCCTTATACCGCTGTTTAAGGTGCTGGAACAGGTTTGATGTGTTACTTTGTTTTGCTGCAACACTCGTTCCACAAGTCTTGCAGATTACTTGGTTCTGTTTCACATCATCTTTTCTGAATCCAAAATATTCCCAAACAACTTATGTTGAATTTTTCTTTGGCACCAACAATTCTTTAGCAACAGCAACATCATCATTGTTGGACACGGACAGCTCTTCAGAACTCATCTTGAATTTTATGTAAAGCGCACCACATAAAATACCAGCTGGCATAAAAAAGTGAGAATTAAAATCCCGGAGTCTACCGCATACACTGCAAGCTGACACTGAAAATGAGGAGATTATACTACCACACACACTGCCAGCCAGGATCAGTAGGGTGACACTTTCAACCGTGGCGGCACAATTATAGACAAGAGACCACAGGCTTGCACTTGAATAGAAAGACAGACAACAATTGAATGGCCTTGATTGATGATGCAGTTAGCTGTTAGCTTAGCTCTGATGATGCTAGTATAGCTTCTTCAAGTTGCAGAGATGACGCAGCGGAAGCAGTCTTAAAAAAGCTTCCTAAAGATTTTTTAATCCCTATTTTTTTGGGATTAATAATAAGGAGGAGGATGATCTTCTGCACTCTGCAGCAATTAAGACAAGAGACAACAGGCTTGCACTTGAACTTAGTTAAATAATATAAAGAAGACAACAATGTACTTGATGAAGCGGTCACCTTGATTGAAGAGAGAACACAACACAGGCTTGCTGTGCTTGAATATAAAGAAGACAACAATGGGTTTGATGATGCAGTCACCTTGATTGAAGATAACACAGGCTTGCTGCACTTTAATATAAAGAAGACAACAATGGGATTGGGCTTGATGATGCAGTCACCTTGATTGAGAAGAGACAAGAGACCACAGGCTTACACTTGAAATTAATTGAATATAAAGAAGACAACAATGTGCTTGATGATGCAGTCACCTTGATTAACGATAACACAGGCTTCCTGCACTTTAATATAAATAAGACAACAATGGGATTGGGCTTGATGATGCAGTTACCTTGATTGAGAAGTGACAAGAGACCACAGGCTCACACTTGGAATTAATTGAATATAAAGAAGACAACAATGTGCTTGCTCATCATCAAGTTTATTTGAAAGTGACTGAGGCAACAATGGCTTTCACTGGAGGAGACTGACCTTGCAGTTGTAGAAAACACTGGCTTTGGATGACTGACCTTGCTGTTGTAGAAAACACTGGCTTTGGATGACTGACCTTGCTGTTGTAGAAAACACTGGCTTTGGATGACTGACCTTGCTGTTGTAGAAAACACTGGCTTTGGATGACTGACCTTGCTGTTGTAGAAAACACTGGCTTTGGATGACTGACCTTGCTGTTGTAGAAAACACTGGCTTTGGATGACTGACCTTGCTGTTGTAGAAGACACAGGCTTGCAGAGTTGCAGTGCACTTACAGGATGACTTTGGTGTTGAAGAAGAAGAAATAGGCTGGAGGATGTGGATGACCTTGCTGTTGTAGAAGAAGAAACAGGATGCAGAAGGATGTGGATGACCTTGCTGTTGTAGAAGAAGAAACAGGCTGCAGGATGTGGATGACCTTGTTGTTGAAGAAGAAGAAACAGGCTGCAGGACGTGGATGACCTTGCTGTTGTAGAAGAAGAAACAGGCTGCAGAAGGATGTGGATGACTTTGCTGTTGTAGAACAAGAAACAGGCTGCAGGATGTGGATGACCTTGTGTTGTAGAAAAAGAAACAGTCTGCAGGATGTGGATGACCTTGCTGTTGTAGAAGAAGAAATAGGCTGCAGGATGTGGATGACCTTGCTGTTGTAGAAGAAGAAACAGGCTGCAGGATGTGGATGACCTTGCTGTTGTAGAAGAAGAAACAGGCTGCAGGATGTGGATGACCTTGCTGTTGTAGAAGAAGAAACAGGCTGCAGGAAGTGGATGACCTTGCTGTTGTAGAAGAAGAAACAGGCTGCAGGATGTGGATGACCTTGCTGTTGAAGAAGAAGAAACAGGCTGCAGGACGTGGATGACCTTGCTGTTGTAGAAGAAGAAACAGGCTGCAGGATGTGTGGATGACCTTTCTGTTGTAGAAGAAGAAATAGGCTGCAGGATGTGGATGACCTTGCTGTTGTAGAAGAAGAAACAGGATGCAGGATGTGTGGATGACTTTGCTGTTGTAGAAGAAGAAATAGGCTGCAGGATGTGTGGATGACCTTGCTGTTGTAGAAGAAGAAATAGGCTGCAGGATGTGGATGACCTTGCTGTTGTAGAAGAAGAAACAGGATCCAGGATGTGTGGATGACCTTGCTGTTGTAGAAGAAGAAATAGACTGCAGGATGTGGATGACCTTGCTGTTGTAGAAGAAGAAACAGGCTGCAGGATGTGTGGATGACCTTGCTGTTGTAGAAGAAGAAACAGGCTGCAGGATGTGAATGACCTTGCTGTTGTAGAAGAAGAAACAGGCTGCAGGATGTGGATGACCTTGCTGTTGTAGAAGAAGAAACAGGCTGCAGGATGTGGATGACCTTGCTGTTGTAGAAGAAGAAACAGGCTGCAGGATGTGGATGACCTTGCTGTTGTAGAAGAAGAAATAGGCTGCAGGATGTGTGGATGACCTTGCTTTTGTAGAAGTAAATACAGGCTGCAGGATGTGGATGACCTTGCTGTTGTAGAAGAAGAAATAGGCTGCAGGATGTGGATGACCTTGCTGTTGTAGAAGAAGAAATAGGCTGCAGAATGTGGATGACCTTGCTGTTGTAGAAGAAGAAACAGGATGCAGGATGTGTGGATGACTTTGCTGTTGTAAAAAAAGAAATAGGCTGCAGGATGAGGATGACCTCGCTGTTGTAGAAGAAGGAACAGGATGCAGGATGTGTGGATGACCTTGCTGTTGTAGAAGAAGAAATAGGCTGCAGGATGTGTGGATGACTTTGCTGTTGTAGAAGAAGAAATAGGCTGCAGGATGTGGATGACCTTGCTGTTGTAGAAGAAGAAACAGGCTGCAGGATGTGTGGATGACTTTGCTGTTGTAGAAGAAGAAATAGGCTGCAGGATGTGGATGACCTTGCTGTTGTAGAAGAAGAAACAGGCTGCAAGATGTGGATGACCTTGCTGTTGTAGAAGAAGAAACAGGCTGCAGGATGTGGATGACCTTGCTGTTGTAGAAGAAGAAACAGGCTGCAGGATGTGGATGACCTTGCTGTTGTAGAAGAAGAAACAGGCTGCAGGATGTGAATGACCTTGCTGTTATAGAAGAAGAAACAGGCTGCATGATGTGTGGATGACCTTGCTGTTGTAGAAGAAGAAACAGGATGCAGGATGTGTGGATGACCTTGCTGTTGTAGAAGAAGAAATAGACTGCAGGATGTGAATGACCTTGCTGTTATAGAAGAAGAAACAGGCTGCAGGATGTGTGGATGACCTTGCTGTTGTAGAAGAAGAAATAGGCTGCAGGATGTGGATGACCTTGCTGTTGTAGAAGAAGAAACAGGATGCAGGATGTGTGGATGACTTTGCTGTTGTAGAAGAAGAAATAGGCTGCAGGATGTGTGGATGACCTTGCTATTGTAGAAGAAGAAATAGGCTGCAGGATGTGGATGACCTTGCTGTTGTAGAAGAAGAAACAGGATGCAGGATGTGTGGATGACCTTGCTGTTGTAGAAGAAGAAATAGACTGCAGGATGTGGATGACCTTGCTGTTGTAGAAGAAGAAACAGGCTGCAGGATGTGTGGATGACCTTGCTGTTGTAGAAGAAGAAACAGGCTGCAGGATGTGAATGACCTTGCTGTTGTAGAAGAAGAAACAGGCTGCAGGATGTGGATGACCTTGCTGTTGTAGAAGAAGAAACAGGCTGCAGGATGTGGATGACCTTGCTGTTGTAGAAGAAGAAACAGGCTGCAGGATGTGGATGACCTTGCTGTTGTAGAAGAAGAAATAGGCTGCAGGATGTGTGGATGACCTTGCTTTTGTAGAAGTAAATACAGGCTGCAGGATGTGGATGACCTTGCTGTTGTAGAAGAAGAAATAGGCTGCAGGATGTGGATGACCTTGCTGTTGTAGAAGAAGAAATAGGCTGCAGGATGTGGATGACCTTGCTGTTGTAGAAGAAGAAACAGGATGCAGGATGTGTGGATGACTTTGCTGTTGTAGAAAAAGAAATAGGCTGCAGGATGAGGATGACCTCGCTGTTGTAGAAGAAGAAACAGGATGCAGGATGTGTGGATGACCTTGCTGTTGTAGAAGAAGAAATAGGCTGCAGGATGTGTGGATGACTTTGCTGTTGTAGAAGAAGTAATAGGTTGCAGGATGTGGATGACCTTGCTGTTGTAGAAGAAGAAACAGGCTGCAGGATGTGTGGATGACTTTGCTGTTGTAGAAGAAGAAATAGGCTGCAGGATGTGGATGACCTTGCTGTTGTAGAAGAAGAAACAGGCTGCAGGATGTGTGGATGACTTTGCTGTTGTAGAAGAAGAAACAGGCTGCAGGATGTGGATGACCTTGCTGTTGTAGAAGAAGAAACAAGCTGCAAGATGTGGATGACCTTGCTGTTGTAGAAGAAGAAACAGGCTGCAGGATGTGGATGACCTTGCTGTTGTAGAAGAAGAAACAGGCTGCAGGATGTGGATGACCTTGCTGTTGTAGAAGAAGAAACAGGCTGCAGGATGTGGATGACCTTGCTGTTGTAGAAGAAGAAACAGGCTGCGGGATGTGAATGACCTTGCTGTTATAGAAGAAGAAATAGGCTGCAGGATGTGTGGATGACCTTGCTGTTGTAGAAGAAGAAACAGGCTGCAGGATGTGGATGACCTTGCTGTTGTAGAAGAAGAAACAGGCTGCAGGATGTGGATGACCTTGCTGTTGTAGAAGAAGAAATAGGCTGCAGGATGTGGATGACCTTGCTGTTGTAGAAGAAGAAATAGGCTGCAGGATGTGGATGACCTTGCTGTTGTAGAAGAAGAAACAGGATGCAGGATGTGTGGATGACTTTGCTGTTGTAGAAAAAGAAATAGGCTGCAGGATGAGGATGACCTCGCTGTTGTAGAAGAAGAAACAGGATGCAGGATGTGTGGATGACCTTGCTGTTGTAGAAGAAGAAATAGGCTGCAGGATGTGTGGATGACTTTGCTGTTGTAGAAGAAGAAATAGGTTGCAGGATGTGGATGACCTTGCTGTTGTAGAAGAAGAAACAGGCTGCAGGATGTGTGGATGACTTTGCTGTTGTAGAAGAAGAAATAGGCTGCAGGATGTGGATGACCTTGCTGTTGTAGAAGAAGAAACAGGCTGCAGGATGTGTGGATGACTTTGCTGTTGTAGAAGAAGAAACAGGCTGCAGGATGTGGATGACCTTGCTGTTGTAGAAGAAGAAACAGGCTGCAAGATGTGGATGACCTTGCTGTTGTAGAAGAAGAAACAGGCTGCAGGATGTGGATGACCTTGCTGTTGTAGAAGAAGAAACAGGCTGCAGGATGTGGATGACCTTGCTGTTGTAGAAGAAGAAACAGGCTGCAGGATGTGGATGACCTTGCTGTTGTAGAAGAAGAAACAGGCTGCAGGATGTGAATGACCTTGCTGTTATAGAAGAAGAAATAGGCTGCAGGATGTGTGGATGACCTTGCTGTTGTAGAAGAAGAAACAGGCTGCAGGATGTGGATGACCTTGCTGTTGTAGAAGAAGAAACAGGCTGCAGGATGTGGATGACCTTGCTGTTGTAGAAGAAGAAACAGGCTGCAGGATGTGGATGACCTTGTGTTGTAGAAGAAGAAACAGGCTGCAATCTTTCTGGAACCACATGCAGTCTTTGCTGTTG
Source organism: Bombina bombina (assembly GCF_027579735.1). Lineage (NCBI taxonomy): Eukaryota > Metazoa > Chordata > Amphibia > Anura > Bombinatoridae > Bombina > Bombina bombina. The sequence continues at coordinate 10,800,965 of NC_069509.1, read as the reverse complement.
GTTGAACAATAACATAAAAGATTTTTAGAATACGGTGGGTGGGATGAAAAAATAGACAACATAGAATATGGGTGGTCAGGGGAGACACATTCTTCTTTTTGGAAAGACAACAAACACAAACACACAGAAACAGTAATGTATTGGGAGATACATCAAAGGAAAAAACACTTTTTTATTCATTAAATTAATTAATGTAATTTGGGTTCAACTTCTGAATCAATCAAATTCAAGAGCAATAGAAGAGCATGCAATTTCAAACAACATTCACAATTTAATTATTGAATTGACTTATATTAGCTTAGCTATTTTCGTAAAAATTCTTAAACACAATTGGTTAGGAAAAAGGCCGACTTCAGGGGCCAGGCTGCTATTTTGTGGCTTCACAATGCAGGTTAGGGCATTGCACACCAGACACAATGCAGGTTAGGGCATTGCACACCAGACACAATGCAGGTTAGGGCATTGCACACCAGACACAATGCAGGTTAGGGCATTGCACACCAGACACAATGCAGGTTAGGGCATTGCACACCAGACACAATGCAGGTTAGGGCATTGCACACCAGACACAATGCAGGTTAGGGCATTGCACACCAGACACAATGCAGGTTAGGGCATTGCACACCAGACACAATGCAGGTTAGGGCATTGCACACCAGACACAATGAATGCAGATTGCACATTTAAAGGGACACTGAACCCAAAATGTTTCTTTTGTGATTCAGATAGAGCAGCGATTGTAAGTAACTTTCTAATTTACTCCTATTATCAATTTTTCTTCATTCTCTTGCTATCTTTATTTGAAAAAGAAGGCATCTAAGCAATTTTTGGTTCAGTACACTGGACAGCACTTGTTTATTGGTGGATGAATTTATCCACTAATCAGCAAGAACAACCCAGGTTGTTCACCAAAAATGGGCCGGCATCTAAACTTACATTCTTGCTTTTTAAATAAAGATACCAAGAGAATGAATACAATTTGATAATAGGAATAAATTAGAACGTTTCTTAAAATGGCATGCTCTATCTGAATCACAAAAGAAAATATTTGGGTTCAGTGTCCCTTTAAGTTTGCTATTTTGGATATTTTGGGTCACCAAAATGCATAATGATTTTTTAATGTTGCAGCGCTAGCCTAGTAGCAGCAATGATGAAGAAAACAAAGTGACTTGCATTGCAGCTTAAAATAAAAAAATATTCAAATTTGTCTTTCTTAAAAAAATAATTCAATAAATGACTTGCATTGCACTGCAGCAGCATCCATCCATAAAGAATGACAAAATAAAAATTTGATTAAACTACAACTCATTTTTTGGGAAGATAAATTACATAATAGATCATCGTTTATGATTATAAAAATGATTTGAGTTATGGTACACTACTGGACTGCAAACTGGTATAATAAGGGTAATGGTAATGTAAATTAAACATTAACACTTATAATTAGAGGAAAAATATAATAATAAATTATTGTTGTGCTATATTTTTTTTTTAATCCACTTCACAATACATCTACGAGCAACCCATAATGAACATTTATAAATAAAATATATTCAATTAGTCAATGTTATGCATCACACACAGAAGTTAAAAAAACCCCAGTAAGGAACTTTATTTTTTTTTACAAGAATACTCACTTTATTGCTCACAACTTTGAGCTGGCCCACCGCCACACCACCACTTGACCACCGCCACACCACCACTTGACCACCGCCACACCACCACTTGACCACCGCCACACCACTCCCAGATGACTCTCAGAAGGCCTGTTACTCCTGAGTCCCCACACACTCTGTCTGCAATCTCTTCCAAAATGGCCGTTTTGCGGGCATTCTGAGGTCCGCCCACGGCCGCACACTGGTCCGCCTCTCATCCTCCCTCTCTGCCTCAGTTTTTCATTACGAATAGAACTTTTTTTTTTCTCCAAAAAATCACATACGCTCGCGGTTTTTAAACCACAACGGTTAATCATGGTTTAAAACCACAACCGCGAAAAACCGTGCAGCCCTACTTTGTACTAAATATGATTTTGTTCCTAAAGGAAAATACTAATCAGAGATGGTTGTTCTATCATTGTGTTCAGATCCTGCTAACTCTAGGTAACAGAAAATACATAATCTGATTATAGTAAATGCTTTAAAGTTCTATCTTCAAGCAACTATAGATTTCAGTCAAACTTTGTTGTTTTACTACTAAATCTAGTAAGGGGCAGAAAGCTACTAAGGTCAGGTGGCGTTTGCCTCTTAACTTATACGAAGGGATCCAAGACTTGATGGCTGGATGGTCACCTTTCTAAGAGCATTGCAGATCTTTCTTCAGGAGCAATTGCAGACTTGTGGGTTTTTGATAGTTTATGCATCTCTGGAGCAGATTTGCAACATCTTGTATCTTCCCTGCATACTTATTTTAGAGTTTATCGCAAGCAGCTTTCAGCAGGAAAGTCCTTCAGGCTGCAGTGTCAGCTAAATAAGAACTGCCAAAAAAAATTGTCCCACCCTTTCTGTAACATAGACCATCGGCTTGGGTATTAATCTGATATCTTATGGAGGACTGTCCCACCCTTTCTGTAACATAGACCATCGGCTTGGGTATTAATCTGATATCTTATGGAGGACTGTCCCACCCTTTCTGTAACATAGACCATCGGCTTGGGTATTAATCTGATATCTTATGGAGGACTGTCCCACCCTTTCTGTAACATAGACCATCGGCTTGGGTATTAATCTGATATCTTATGGAGGACTGTGGACCACTATCATTTTATGAAAGAAAACAAAATGGATGCTTACCTGATAAATTATTTTCTTTCAGTATGATGATGGTCCATAGGTCCCACACGTCACTTTTTGGGGTGACCTTTCTAATGACCCTGCTAAGTCTCTACTCTGCTATAAGTAAAACTGAGAGAGGTGGGAGGGTTTTAAGGCTCTTGTATAGGTTCTTGACCTCCTCTTAGTGGCGGGAAATATATCCATGTGTTATGGAGGTCTGAGGACCAGCATCACTCTGAAAGAAAAGAATTTATCCGGTAGGCATCAATTTTGTTTTATAAAGAACCATAATAGTAAAAAATAAATAATCAACTGCTCTAATGTAATAGAACCTGTTATTTTAACACTACCGGGGGGATTAAAAACACAGTAGAAGTACCACCGGGGTGTTAAACACACAGTAGAAGTGCCACCGGGGTGTTAAACACACAGTAGAAGTGCCGGCGGGTGGGTTAAATACACAGTAGAAGTGTCACCGGGTTGGTTAAATACACAGTAGAAGTGCCACCGGGTTGGTTAAATACACAGTAGAACTGCCACCGGGTGGGTTAAATACACAGTAGAAGTGCCACCAGGTGGGTTAAATACACAGTAGAAGTGCCACCGGGTTGGTTAAATACACAGTAGAACTGCCACCGGGTGGGTTAAATACACAGTAGAAGTGCCACTGGTGTGTTAAACACACAGTAGAAGTGCCGGCGGGTGGGTTAAATACACAGTAGAAGTGCCAGCGGGTAGATCAATACACTGTGAGCTAGGTATGTATAAAGGTAACACGTGTAAAACTTACCTGTGGTAGGTACATTACTATAGTCTATACACTGTGCGCTAGGTATGTATAAAGGTAACACGTGTTATACTTACCTATGGTAGCTACATTACTATAGTCTATACACTGTGAGCTAGGTATGTATAAAGGTAACACGTGTTATATTTACCTATGGTAGGTACATTACTATAGTCTATATACTGTGAGCTAGGTATGTAAAAAGGTAACACGTGTTATACTTACCTATGGTAGGTACATTACTATAGTCTGTATACTGTGAGCTAGGTATGTATAAGGGTAACTAGTGTTGTACTTACCTATGGTAGGTACATTACTATAGTCTATATACTGTGAGCTAGGTATGTATAAAAGTAACACGTGTTATACTTACCTATGGTAGCTACATTACTATAGTCTATACACTGTTTGCTAGGTATGTATAAAGGTAACTAGTGTTATACTTACCTATGGTAGGTACATTACTATAGTCTATATACTGTGAGCTAGGTATGTATAAATGTAACTAGTGTAAAACTTACCTATGGTAGGTACATTACTATAGTCTATATACTGTGAGCTAGGTATGTATAAAGGTAACACGTGTTATACTTACCTATGGTAGCTACATTACTATAGTCTGTATACTGTGAGCTAGGTATGTATAAAAGTAACACGTGTTATACATTTTTAAGAACCAGGCACTCATTGATGAAAATTGACCTTCACTTTAAACAAATTACACCTAATCTAATAGCCCTATCAAAATAAAAAAGCCCACCCAAAATAGAAATACCCCTAGCCTAAACTAAACTACCAATAGCCCTTAAAAAGGCCTTTTGCGGGGCATTGCCCCAAAGAAATCAGCTCTTTTACCTGTAAAAAAAAAATACAAACAACCCCCCCAACAGTAAAACCCACCACCCACACAACCAACCCCCCAAATAAAACCCTTACTAAAAAAACCTAAGCTCCCCATTGCCCTGAAAAGGGCATTTGGATGGGCATTGCCCTTAAAAGGGCATTTAGCTCTATTGCGGCCTAAAGCCCTAACCTAAAAATAGAAACCACCTAATACACCCTTAAAAAATCCTAACACTAACCCCCGAAGATCCACTTACCGGGAGAAGTCTTCACCCAAGCGGCAAGATGTCCTCAACGAAGCCGGCAGAAGTGGTCCTCCAGACGGGCAGAAGTGGTTCTCTAAATGGGCAGAAGTCTTCACCCAGACGGCATCTTCTATCTTCATCCTTCCGACGCGGAGCGGCTCAATCTTCAAAACATCCGGCATGGAGCATCCTCTTCCAATGTCGACTACCCGACGAATGAAGGTACCTTTAAGTGATGTCATCCAAGAGGGTGTCCCTTAGATTCCGATTGGCTGATAGAATTCTATCAGCCAATAGGATTGAGCTCGCATTCTATTGGCTGTTCCAATCAGTCAATAGAATGCAAGCTCAATCCTATTAGCTGATTGGATCAGCCAATAGGATTGAAGTTCAATCCTATTGGCTGATTGCATCAGCCAATAGGATTTTTTCAACCTTAATTCCGATTGGCTGATAGAATTCTATTAGCCAATTGGAATCTAAGGGACGCCATCTTGTATGACGTCACTTAAAGGTACCTTCATTCGTCGGGTAGTCGTCGTTGGAAGAGAATGCTCCGCGCCGGATGTCTTGAAGATGGAGCCGCTCCGCATCGGAAGGATGAAGATAGAAGATGCCGTCTGGGTAAAGATTTCTGCCCGTTTGGAGGACCACTTCTGCCCGTCTGGAGGACCACTTCTGCCCGTCTGGAGGACCACTTCTGCCGGCTTTGTTGAGGACATCTTGCCGCTTGGATGAAGACTTCTCCCGGTAAGTGGATCTTCGGGGGTTTGTGTTAGGATTTTTTAAGGGTGTATTGGGTGGGTTTTATTTTTAGGTTAGGGCTTTGGGCCGCAATAGAGCTAAATGCCCTTTTAAGGGCAATGCCCATCCAAATTCCCTTTTCAGGGCAATGGGGAGCTTAGTTTTTTTTAGTTAGGGTTTTATTTGGGGGGGGTTGGTTGTGTGGGTGGTGGGTTTTACTGTTGGGGGAGTTGTTTGTATTTTATTTTACAGGTAAAAGAGCTGATTTCTTTGGGGCAATGCCCCGCAAAAGGCCCTTTTAAGGGCTATTGGTAGTTTAGTTTAGGCAAGGGAATTTTTTTATTTTGGGTGGGCTTTTTTTATTTTGATAGGGCTATTATATTAGGTGTAATTAGTTTAAAGATCTTGTAATTTGTTTTTTATTTTCTGTAATTTAGTGGGGGGGGGGGTTGTAATTTAGCAAATTTTTTTGAATTTAGTTAATTGTATTTAATTTAGGGAATTTATTTAATTGTAGGGTTAGGTTAGGTGTTAGACAGGTTAGGTTTCATTTTACAGGTCAATTTGTATTTATTTTAGCTAGGTAGTTTTTAAATAGTTAATAACTATTTAGTAACTATTCTACCTAGTTAAAATAAATACAAACTTGCCTGTAAAATAAAAATAAACCCTAAGCTAGATACAATGTAACTATTAGTTATATTGTAGCTAGCTTAGGGTTTATTTTACAGGTAAGTATTTAGTTTTAAATATGAATTATTTAGTTATTAATAGTAAGTTTTATTTAGATTTATTTTAATTAATTTAAGTTAGGGGGTGTTAGGGTTAGGGTTAGACTTAGGTTTAGGGGTTAATAAATTAATATAGTGGTGGCGACGTTGGGGGTGGCAGATTAGGGGTTAATAAATGTAGGTAGGTGGCGGCGATGTTAGGGACGGCAGATTAGGGGTTAATATGTTTATTATAGTGGTCGGCAACGTTGGGGGTGGCAGATTAGGGGTTAATAAGTATAGGTAGGTTGCAGCGACATTGGGGCTGGAGATTAGGGGTTATTAAATATAATGTAGGTGTCGGCGATGTTGGGGGCAGCAGATTAGGGGTTAATAAGTATAATGTAGGTGGCGGCGATGTCCGGAGTGGCAGATTAGGAGTTAATAAGTATAATGTAGGTGTGGGCAATGTCGGGGCGGCAGATTAGGGGTTAATAACTTTAAGATTAGGGGTGTTTAGACTCGGGGTTCATGTTAGGGTGTTAGGTGTAAACATAAAATGTGTTTCCCCATAGGAATCAATGGGGCTGTGTTACTGAGCTTTACGCTGCTTTATTGCAGGTGTTAGACTTTTTCTCAGCTGGCTCTCCCAATTGATGTCTATGGGGAAATCGTGCACGAGCACGTACAACCAGCTCACCGCTGACTTAAGCAATGCTGGTATTGGAGTGTGGTATGAATCTCAATTTTGCTCTACGCTCACTTCTTGCCTAATAACGCTGGGTTTATGAAAACCTGTAATACCAGCACTGTAGGTAAGTGAGTGGTGACAATAACGTGCAAGTTAGCACCGCACCCCTCATAACACAAAACTCGTAATCTGGCCGTATGATAGGTACATTACTATAGTTTGTATACTGTGAGCTAGGTATGTATAAAGGTAACATGTGTTATACTTACCTATGGTAGGTACATTACTATAGTCTGTATACTGTGAGCTAGGTATGTAACTATAAAGGTAACATTTGTTATACTTACCTATGGTAGGTACATTACTATAGTCTGTATACTGTGAGCTAGGTATGTAACTATAAAGGTAACATTTGTTATACTTACCTATGGTAGGTACATTACTATAGTCTATATACTGTGAGCTAGGTATGTATAAAGGTAACACGTGTTATACTTACCTATGGTAGGTACATTACTATAGTCTGTATACTGTGAGCTAGGTATTTATAAAGGTAACACGTGTTATACTTACCTATGATAGGTACATCACTATAGTCTGTATACTGTGAGCTAGGTATCTATAAAGGTAACACATGTTATACTTACCTATAGTAGGTACATTACTATATTCTATATATTGTGAGCTAGGTATGTATTAAGGTAACACGTGTTATGCTTACCTATGGTAGGTACATTACTATAGTCTATATACTGTGAGCTAGGTATGTATTAAGGTAACACGTGTTATACTTACCTATGGTAGGTACATTACTATAGTCTGTATACTGTGAGCTAGGTATGTAACTATAAAGGTAACATTTGTTATACTTACCTATGGTAGGTACATTACTATAGTCTATATACTGTGAGCTAGGTATGTAAAAAGGTAACACGTGTTATACTTACCTATGGTAGGTACATTAATATAGTCTGTATACTGTGAGCTAGGTATGTATAAGGGTAACTAGTGTTGTACTTACCTATGGTAGGTACATTACTATAGTCTATATACTGTGAGCTAGGTATGTATAAAAGTAACACGTGTTATACTTACCTATGGTAGCTACATTACTATAGTCTATACACTGTTTGCTAGGTATGTATAAAGGTAACTAGTGTTATACTTACCTATGGTAGGTACATTAATATAGTCTATATACTGTGAGCTAGGTATGTATAAATGTAACTAGTGTAAAACTTACCTATGGTAGGTACATTACTATAGTCTATATACTGTGAGCTAGGTATGTATAAAGGTAACACGTGTTATACTTACCTATGGTAGGTGCATTACTATAGTCTATACACTGTGAGCTAGGTATGTATAAAGGTAACACGTGATATACTTACCTATGGTAGGTACATCACTATAGTCTGTATACTGTGAGCTAGGTATGTATAAAGGTAACACGTGTTATACTTACCTATGGTAGGTACATTACTATAGTCTGTATACTGTGAGCTAGGTATGTATAAAGGTAACACGTGTTATACTTACCTGTGGTAGGTACATTACTATAGTCTGTATACTGTGAGCTAGGTATGTATAAAGGTAACACGTGTTATACTTACCTATGGTAGGTACATTACTATAGTCTATATACTGTGAGCTAGGTATTTATTAAGGTAACACGTGTTATACTTACCTGTGGTAGGTACATTACTATAGTCTGTATACTGTGAGCTAGGTATTTATAAAGGTAATACGTGTTATACTTACCTATGGTAGGTACATTACTATAGTCTGTATACTGTAAGCTAGGTATTTATAAAGGTAACACATGTTATACTTACCTATGGTAGGTACATTACTATAGTCTATATACTGTGAGCTAGGTATGTATAAAGGTAACACGTGTTATACTTACCTATGGTAGGTACATTACTATAGTCTGTATACTGTGAGCTAGGTATGTATAAAGGTAACACGTGTTATACTTACCTATGGTAGGTACATTACTACTGGTCTATATACTGTGAGCTAGGTATGTATAAAGGTAACAGGTGTTATACTTACCTATGGTAGGTACATTACTATAGTCTATACACTGTGAGCTAGGTATGTATAAAGGTAACACGTGTTATATTTACCTATGGTAGGTACATTACTATAGTCTATATACTGTGAGCTAGGTATGTATAAAGGTAACACGTGTTATACTTACCTATGGTAGGTACATCACTACTGGTCTATACGCTGTGGGTCAGCACACTTTTTTATAATATTTTGCCTGGTGGGAGGTTTTCTCAGTGGAACTGACGATCTTTAGAACCCTACGTCTCTTACCCCTCTCCCCCTTTCCCTCACTCCTTGTCTCTGTCTCATGTTTAGAAAATCCCCATATCTTTCTCATTTCTCTTCTGTTTTCCAGGTTCCCATTTCACAGATGGATTCTTCGTGGACACAGAGGAGGCTATTATGTTACAGGGTCAGGATGCCAGCTTCGGTTACCAGGTGGCACAGCTGCCAGGACAGTAAGAGACAATCTGTCAATACGATACACTAATAGAGCCAGACTAACTGCACTGCGCTAGTGAATCTATGTATAATGCTTCTGCTGTCCTTACTCTGTATTACAGCTGAGCTACTAATGATGCAATACTAGGTTACACATGACCTATGCAACCTTATGGCTATTGTAGCATTACTCAAGGAACTATTACTAACTGGAATCAATTGTGAAACCAATTGTGAAACCAAACAAAAGAGCCAATAAATCTACCCGGTGCTAAATCACAATATTAACTACAATAGAAAAGGGATTTTATTTCACTTTAATGTTGTAAACGTTACTTTTACTATTAGTAATAAGTAAAAAATTATTATATAAAAATGACCACCCAATCACTAGAGGAATCCTGGGAATTAACCCCTCAGTTTCCTGGCCAATAACTGCAACCTCGGCGTCAGGTGAGCGGTAAAACAGTACCGAATCAAACTATGGGGCTGAATTATCAAGCACCGAATGGAGCTTGATGCCCCCTTCAGGCTCGCAGGAAACAGCAGTTATGATGCAGCGGTCTAAAGACTGTGCACCATAACTGGTTCGCCTGCTCTGAGGCTGCGGACATCAATACACCCGATCCTATACGATGGGGTTGTTTGACACTCCCTGCTAGCGGCTGATTGGCTGCAAATCTGCAGGGGGCGGCATTGCACAAGCAGTTCACAAGAACTGCTTGTGCAATGATAAATGCTGCCAGCGAATGCTGTCGGCATTTATCGGTGTGCGGCGGACATGATCTGTTACATCGTATCATGTCCATCCGCACTTTAATAAATCGGCCCCTATAAGATAAACAGATGCGTTTCAGCCGTACACAGGCCTTTAGCAATGTACAAATCTGCATCAATTTACCCTCATACTGAACTGGGCATAAACAACCAATCCTGTCCCATTTGCAGTTACAGGGACATAAAACCAACATTTTCTTTCATGATTCAGAAAGCAAAAACAGTTTTAAACAACTTTCCAATTTACTTCTATTATCTAAGTTGCTTTATTCTCTTGGAATCATTTGTTAAAGAATCAGTTATGCCCTTCTGGGAGTTAGCTGAGTACATCAGGTGAGCCAATAACATTAGGGATACACTGGCTGCCACCAATCATCAGCTAATCAGACTAATTAGTTGTCTATTTCAACAAAAGATGCCAAAAGAACAAAACAAATTACATTATAGAAGCAAAGTGGATAGTTAAATATCAAATGCTCTATCTGAATCATGAAATAAAAAATCTATGGTTTCATGTCCCTTTAATTGCTTCATTACGCTGGGGTGACTACATTCAGCCGTCACAATATGAGCCATTCCTACTCCTTGCTTCTACTAACATGTTTGTAGACAGTATAGTAACTTACCAATAGCGCACGTGAAATCTCCTTATTACGGACATAATAAGTAACAATCCTAAGGATCATGATCGCCCTCATTCTGCAGGATCCTCAGATGTGATCACACAGGAAATTACTCAGCCAGTATTCTATACATTATGCGTTATACGTTATGCCCACCATGGGTGTTATAAACAAAAGTGTAAACGTCCGCACAAACACATGATGGATACTGTCATTGTAGATCATAATCCCTTTATCTGATTAATCGATATGCACCATATGACCCCCCCAAATGATACTAATACATGTGTGTATCATCCAAAACATTCTGTCCTACATAACCTCTTTATGCACCTGTCATGTTATCCGAGCTCGTTCTTCCAACACTCTGGGGAGCAGATGGTCATAAAGTAAAAGATTGTAGTTCTCACAATATGGCAACAACAAAACATAAATATACACTCACATGTAGCATAAGGTAATTAGATACTTCCTGCTACCTCAGGTACCAGTATAAATATACACTCACATGTAGCTTCAGGTAATTAGATACTTCCTGCTTCCTCAGGTACCAGTATATATATACACTCACATGTAGCTTCAGGTAATTAGATACTTCCTGCTTCCTCAGGTACCAGTATAAATATACACTCACATGTAGCTTCAGGTAATTAGATACTTCCTGCTTCCTCAGGTACCAGTATAAATATACACTCACAGGTAGCTTCAGGTAATTAGATGCTTCCTGCTACCTCAGCTAACAGTATAAATATACACTCACATGTAGCTTCAGGTAATTAGATACTTCTTGCTACCTCAGGTACCAGTATAAATATACACTCACATGTAGCCTCAGGTAATTAGATACTTCCTGCTTCCTCAGGTACCAGTATATATATACACTCACATGTAGCTTCAGGTAATTAGATACTTCCTGCTTCCTCAGGTACCAGTATAAATATACACTCACATGTAGCTTCAGGTAATTAGATACTTCCTGCTTCCTCAGGTACCAGTATAAATATACACTCACAGGTAGCTTCAGGTAATTAGATACTTCCTGCTACCTCAGCTAACAGTATAAATATACACTCACATGTAGCTTCAGGTAATTAGATACTTCTTGCTACCTCAGGTACCAGTATAAATATACACTCACATGTAGCCTCAGGTAATTAGATACTTCCTGCTTCCTCAGGTACCAGTATATATATACACTCACATGTAGCTTCAGGTAATTAGATACTTCCTGTTTCCTCAGGTGCCAGTATAAATATACACTCACATGTAGCTTCAGGTAATTAGATACTTCCTGCTTCCTCAGGTACCAGTATATATATATACACTCACATGTAGCTTCAGGTAATTAGATACTTCCTGTTTCCTCAGGTAGCAGTATAAATATACACTCACATGTAGCTTCAGGTAATTAGATACTTCTTGCTACCTCAGGTACCAGTATAAATATACACTCACATGTAGCTTCAGGTAATTAGATACTTCCTGTTTCCTCAGGTGCCAGTATAAATATACACTCACATGTAGCTTCAGGTAATTAGATACTTCCTATTTCCTCAGGTGCCAGTATAAATATACACTCACATGTAGCTTCAGGTAATTAGATACTTCCTGCTTCCTCAGGTGCCAGTATAAATATACACTCACATGTAGCTTCAGGTAATTAGATACTTCCTGTTTCCTCAGGTGCCAGTATAAATATACACTCACATGTAGCTTCAGGTAATTAGATACTTCCTGTTTCCTCAGGTGCCAGTATAAATATACACTCACATGTATCTTCAGGTAATAAGATACTTCCTGCTTCCTCAGGTACCAGTATAAATATACACTCACATGTAGCTTCAGGTAATTAGATACTTCCTGCTTCCTCAGGTACCAGTATATATATACACTCACATGTAGCTTCAGGTAATTAGATACTTCCTGCTTCCTCAGGTACCAGTATAAATATACACTCACATGTAGCTTCAGGTAATTAGATACTTCCTGCTTCCTCAGGTACCAGTATAAATATACACTCACAGGTAGCTTCAGGTAATTAGATGCTTCCTGCTACCTCAGCTAACAGTATAAATATACACTCACATGTAGCTTCAGGTAATTAGATACTTCTTGCTACCTCAGGTACCAGTATAAATATACACTCACATGTAGCCTCAGGTAATTAGATACTTCCTGCTTCCTCAGGTACCAGTATATATATACACTCACATGTAGCTTCAGGTAATTAGATACTTCCTGCTTCCTCAGGTACCAGTATAAATATACACTCACATGTAGCTTCAGGTAATTAGATACTTCCTGCTTCCTCAGGTACCAGTATAAATATACACTCACAGGTAGCTTCAGGTAATTAGATACTTCCTGCTACCTCAGCTAACAGTATAAATATACACTCACATGTAGCTTCAGGTAATTAGATACTTCTTGCTACCTCAGGTACCAGTATAAATATACACTCACATGTAGCCTCAGGTAATTAGATACTTCCTGCTTCCTCAGGTACCAGTATATATATACACTCACATGTAGCTTCAGGTAATTAGATACTTCCTGTTTCCTCAGGTGCCAGTATAAATATACACTCACATGTAGCTTCAGGTAATTAGATACTTCCTGCTTCCTCAGGTACCAGTATATATATATACACTCACATGTAGCTTCAGGTAATTAGATACTTCCTGTTTCCTCAGGTAGCAGTATAAATATACACTCACATGTAGCTTCAGGTAATTAGATACTTCTTGCTACCTCAGGTACCAGTATAAATATACACTCACATGTAGCTTCAGGTAATTAGATACTTCCTGTTTCCTCAGGTGCCAGTATAAATATACACTCACATGTAGCTTCAGGTAATTAGATACTTCCTGTTTCCTCAGGTGCCAGTATAAATATACACTCACATGTAGCTTCAGGTAATTAGATACTTCCTGCTTCCTCAGGTGCCAGTATAAATATACACTCACATGTAGCTTCAGGTAATTAGATACTTCCTGTTTCCTCAGGTGCCAGTATAAATATACACTCACATGTAGCTTCAGGTAATTAGATACTTCCTGTTTCCTCAGGTGCCAGTATAAATATACACTCACATGTATCTTCAGGTAATAAGATACTTCCTGCTTCCTCAGGTACCAGTATAAATATACACTCACATGTAGCTTCAGGTAATTAGATACTTCCTGCTACCTCAGGTACCAGTATAAATATACACTCACATGTAGCTTCAGGTAATTAGATACTTCCTGCTTCCTCAGGTACCAGTATAAATATACACTCACATGTAGCATAAGGTAATTAGATACTTCCTGCTACCTCAGGTACCAGTATAAATATACACTCACATATAGCCTCAGGTAATTAGATACTTCCTGCTACCTCAGGTACCAGTATAAATATACACTCACATGTAGCTTCAGGTAATTAGATACTTCCTGCTTCCTCAGGTAACAGTATAAATATACACTCACATGTAGCCTCAGGTAATTAGATACTTCCTGCTACCTCAGGTGCCAGTATAAATATACACTCACATGTAGCTTCAGGTAATTAGATACTTCCTGCTACCTCAGGTGCCAGTATAAATATACACTCACATGTAGCTTCAGGTAATTAGTTACTTCCTGCTACCTCAGGTGCCAGTATAAATATACACTCACATGTAGCTTCAGGTAATTAGATACTTCCTGCTACCTCAGGTACCAGTATAAATATACACTCACATGTAGCTTCAGGTAATTAGATACTTCCTGCTACCTCAGGTACCAGTATAAATATACACTCACATGTAGCTTCAGGTAATTAGATACTTCCTGCTACCTCAGGTGCCAGTATAAATATACACTCACATTAGATACTTCCTGCTACCTCAGGTGCCAGTATAAATATACACTCACATGTAGCTTCAGGTAATTAGATACTTCCTGCTACCTCAGGTGCCAGTATAAATATACACTCACATGTAGCTTCAGGTAATTAGATACTTCCTGCTAAATCAGTTACCAGTATAAATATACACTCACATGTAGCCTCAGGTAATTAGATACTTCCTGCTTCCTCAGGTGCCAGTATAAATATACACTCACATGTAGCTTCGGGTAATTAGATATTTCCTGCTACCTCAGTTACCAGTATAAATATACACTCACATGTAGCTTCAGGTAATTAGATACTTCTTGCTACCTCAGGTACCAGTATAAATATACACTCACATGTAGCTTCAGGTAATTAGATACTCCCTGCTACCTCAGGTACCAGTATAAATATACACTCACATGTAGCTTCAGGTTATTAGATACTTCCTGCTTCCTCAGGTACCAGTATAAATATACACTCACATGTAGCTTCAGGTAATTAGATACTTCCTGCTTCCTCAGGTACCAGTATAAATATACACTCACATGTAGCTTCAGGTAATTAGATACTTCCTGCTTCCTCAGGTACCAGTATAAATATACACTCACAGGTAGCTTCAGGTAATTAGATACTTCCTGCTTCCTCAGGTACCAGTATAAATATACACTCACATGTAGCTTCAGGTAATTAGATACTTCCTGCTTCCTCAGGTACCAGTATAAATATACACTCACAGGTAGCTTCAGGTAATTAGATACTTCCTGCTACCTCAGCTAACAGTATAAATATACACTCACATGTAGCTTCAGGTAATTAGATACTTCTTGCTACCTCAGGTACCAGTATAAATATACACTCACATGTAGCCTCAGGTAATTAGATACTTCCTGCTTCCTCAGGTACCAGTATATATATACACTCACATGTAGCTTCAGGTAATTAGATACTTCCTGCTTCCTCAGGTACCAGTATAAATATACACTCACATGTAGCTTCAGGTAATTAGATACTTCCTGCTTCCTCAGGTACCAGTATAAATATACACTCACAGGTAGCTTCAGGTAATTAGATACTTCCTGCTACCTCAGCTAACAGTATAAATATACACTCACATGTAGCTTCAGGTAATTAGATACTTCTTGCTACCTCAGGTACCAGTATAAATATACACTCACATGTAGCCTCAGGTAATTAGATACTTCCTGCTTCCTCAGGTACCAGTATATATATACACTCACATGTAGCTTCAGGTAATTAGATACTTCCTGTTTCCTCAGGTGCCAGTATAAATATACACTCACATGTAGCTTCAGGTAATTAGATACTTCCTGCTTCCTCAGGTACCAGTATATATATATACACTCACATGTAGCTTCAGGTAATTAGATACTTCCTGTTTCCTCAGGTAGCAGTATAAATATACACTCACATGTAGCTTCAGGTAATTAGATACTTCTTGCTACCTCAGGTACCAGTATAAATATACACTCACATGTAGCTTCAGGTAATTAGATACTTCCTGTTTCCTCAGGTGCCAGTATAAATATACACTCACATGTAGCTTCAGGTAATTAGATACTTCCTGTTTCCTCAGGTGCCAGTATAAATATACACTCACATGTAGCTTCAGGTAATTAGATACTTCCTGCTTCCTCAGGTGCCAGTATAAATATACACTCACATGTAGCTTCAGGTAATTAGATACTTCCTGTTTCCTCAGGTGCCAGTATAAATATACACTCACATGTAGCTTCAGGTAATTAGATACTTCCTGTTTCCTCAGGTGCCAGTATAAATATACACTCACATGTATCTTCAGGTAATAAGATACTTCCTGCTTCCTCAGGTACCAGTATAAATATACACTCACATGTAGCTTCAGGTAATTAGATACTTCCTGCTACCTCAGGTACCAGTATAAATATACACTCACATGTAGCTTCAGGTAATTAGATACTTCCTGCTTCCTCAGGTACCAGTATAAATATACACTCACATGTAGCATAAGGTAATTAGATACTTCCTGCTACCTCAGGTACCAGTATAAATATACACTCACATATAGCCTCAGGTAATTAGATACTTCCTGCTACCTCAGGTACCAGTATAAATATACACTCACATGTAGCTTCAGGTAATTAGATACTTCCTGCTTCCTCAGGTAACAGTATAAATATACACTCACATGTAGCCTCAGGTAATTAGATACTTCCTGCTACCTCAGGTGCCAGTATAAATATACACTCACATGTAGCTTCAGGTAATTAGATACTTCCTGCTACCTCAGGTGCCAGTATAAATATACACTCACATGTAGCTTCAGGTAATTAGTTACTTCCTGCTACCTCAGGTGCCAGTATAAATATACACTCACATGTAGCTTCAGGTAATTAGATACTTCCTGCTACCTCAGGTACCAGTATAAATATACACTCACATGTAGCTTCAGGTAATTAGATACTTCCTGCTACCTCAGGTACCAGTATAAATATACACTCACATGTAGCTTCAGGTAATTAGATACTTCCTGCTACCTCAGGTGCCAGTATAAATATACACTCACATTAGATACTTCCTGCTACCTCAGGTGCCAGTATAAATATACACTCACATGTAGCTTCAGGTAATTAGATACTTCCTGCTACCTCAGGTGCCAGTATAAATATACACTCACATGTAGCTTCAGGTAATTAGATACTTCCTGCTAAATCAGTTACCAGTATAAATATACACTCACATGTAGCCTCAGGTAATTAGATACTTCCTGCTTCCTCAGGTGCCAGTATAAATATACACTCACATGTAGCTTCGGGTAATTAGATATTTCCTGCTACCTCAGTTACCAGTATAAATATACACTCACATGTAGCTTCAGGTAATTAGATACTTCTTGCTACCTCAGGTACCAGTATAAATATACACTCACATGTAGCTTCAGGTAATTAGATACTCCCTGCTACCTCAGGTACCAGTATAAATATACACTCACATGTAGCTTCAGGTTATTAGATACTTCCTGCTTCCTCAGGTACCAGTATAAATATACACTCACATGTAGCTTCAGGTAATTAGATACTTCCTGCTTCCTCAGGTGCCAGTATAAATATACACTCACATGTAGCTTCAGGTAATTAGATACTTCCTGCTTCCTCAGGTGCCAGTATAAATATACACTCACATATAGCCTCAGGTAATAAGATACTTCCTGCTTCCTCAGGTACCAGTATAAATATACACTCACATGTAGCTTCAGGTAATTAGATACTGCCTGCTTCCTCAGGTACTAGTATAAATATACACTCACATGTAGCTTCAGGTAATTAGATACTTCCTGCTTCCTCAGGTGCCAGTATAAATATACACTCACATATAGCTTCAGGTAATTAGATACTTCTTGCTTCCTCATGTACCAGTATAAATATACACTCTCAGGTAGCTTCAGGTAATAAGATACTCCCTGCTTCCTCAGGTACCAGTAAAAATATACACTCTCAGGTAGCTTCAGGTAATTAGATACTTCCTGCTTCCTCATGTGCCAGTATAAATATACACTCACATGTAGCTTCAGGTAATTAGATACTTCTTCCTTCCTCATGTACCAGTATAAATATACACTCACATGTAGCTTCAGGTAATTAGATACTTCCTGCTACCTCCGGTACCAGTATAAATATACACTCACATGTAGCTTCAGGTAATTAGATACTTCCTGTTTCCTCAGGTGCCAGTATAAATATACACTCACATGTAGCTTCAGGTAATTAGATACTTCCTGCTACCTCAGGTACCAGTATAAATATACACTCACATGTAGCTTCAGGTAATTAGATACTTCCTGTTTCCTCAGGTGCCAGTATAAATATACACTCACATGTAGCTTCAGGTAATTAGATACTTCCTGCTTCCTCAGGTACCAGTATAAATATACACTCAAATGTAGCTTCAGGTAATTCGATACTTCCTGCTTCCTCAGGTACCAGTATAAATATACACTCACGTGTAGCTTCAGGTAATTAGATACTTCCTGCTACCTCAGGTGCCAGTATAAATATACACTCACATGTAGCTTCAGTTAATTAGATACTTCCTGCTTCCTCAGGTGCCAGTATAAATATACACTCACATGTAGCTTCAGGTAATTAGATACTTCCTGCTACCTCAGGTACAAGTATAAATATACACTCACATGTAGCTTCAGGTAATTAGATACTTCCTGCTACCTCAGGTACCAGTATAAATATACACTCACATGTAGCTTCAGGTAATTAGATACTTCCTGCTACCTCAGGTGCCAGTATAAATATACACTCGCATGTAGCTTCAGATAATTAGATACTTCCTGCTACCTTAGGTACCAGTATCAATATACACTCACATGTAGCTTCAGGTAATTAGATACTTCTTGCTACCTCAGGTGCCAGTATAAATATACACTCACATGTAGCTTCAGGTAATTAGATGCTTCCTGCTTCCTCAGGTGCCAGTATAAATATTCACTCACATGTAGCTTCAGGTAATTAGATACTTCCTGCTACCTCAGGTGCCAGTATAAATATACACTCACATGTAGCTTCAGGTAATTCGATACTTCCTGCTACCTCAGGTGCCAGTATAAATATACACTCACATGTAGCTTCAGGTAATTAGATACTTCCTGCTTCCTCAGGTGCCAGTATAAATATACACTCACATGTAGCTTCAGGTAATTAGATACTTCCTGCTTCCTCAGGTGCCAGTATAAATATACACTCACATATAGCCTCAGGTAATAAGATACTTCCTGCTTCCTCAGGTACCAGTATAAATATACACTCACATGTAGCTTCAGGTAATTAGATACTGCCTGCTTCCTCAGGTACCAGTATAAATATACACTCACATGTAGCTTCAGGTAATTAGATACTTCCTGCTTCCTCAGGTGCCAGTATAAATATACACTCACATATAGCTTCAGGTAATTAGATACTTCTTGCTTCCTCATGTACCAGTATAAATATACACTCTCAGGTAGCTTCAGGTAATAAGATACTCCCTGCTTCCTCAGGTACCAGTAAAAATATACACTCTCAGGTAGCTTCAGGTAATTAGATACTTCCTGCTTCCTCATGTGCCAGTATAAATATACACTCACATGTAGCTTCAGGTAATTAGATACTTCTTGCTTCCTCATGTACCAGTATAAATATACACTCACATGTAGCTTCAGGTAATTAGATACTTCCTGCTACCTCCGGTACCAGTATAAATATACACTCACATGTAGTTTCAGGTAATTAGATACTTCCTGTTTCCTCAGGTGCCAGTATAAATATACACTCACATGTAGCTTCAGGTAATTAGATACTTCCTGCTACCTCAGGTACCAGTATAAATATACACTCACATGTAGCTTCAGGTAATTAGATACTTCCTGTTTCCTCAGGTGCCAGTATAAATATACACTCACATGTAGCTTCAGGTAATTAGATACTTCCTGCTTCCTCAGGTACCAGTATAAATATACACTCACATGTAGCTTCAGGTAATTAGATACTTCCTGCTTCCTCAGGTACCAGTATAAATATACACTCACGTGTAGCTTCAGGTAATTAGATACTTCCTGCTACCTCAGGTGCCAGTATAAATATACACTCACATGTAGCTTCAGTTAATTAGATACTTCCTGCTTCCTCAGGTGCCAGTATAAATATACACTCACATGTAGCTTCAGGTAATTAGATACTTCCTGCTACCTCAGGTACAAGTATAAATATACACTCACATGTAGCTTCAGGTAATTAGATACTTCCTGCTACCTCAGGTACCAGTATAAATATACACTCACATGTAGCTTCAGGTAATTAGATACTTCCTGCTACCTCAGGTGCCAGTATAAATATACACTCGCATGTAGCTTCAGGTAATTAGTTACTTCCTGCTTCCTCAGGTACCAGTATAAATATACACTCACATGTAGCTTCAGGTAATTAGATACTTCCTGCTTCCTCAGGTACCAGTATAAATATACACTCACATATAGCCTCAGGTAATTAGATACTTCCTGCTTCCTCAGGTGCCAGTATAAATATACACTCACATGTAGCTTCAGGTAATTAGATACTTCCTGCTTCCTCAGGTGCCAGTATAAATATACACTCACATGTAGCTTCAGGTAATTAGATACTTCCTGCTACCTCAGGTACCAGTATAAATATACACTCACATGTAGCTTCAGGTAATTAGATACTTCCTGCTACCTCAGGTACCAGTATAAATATACATTCACATGTAGCTTCAGGTAATTAGATACTTCCTGCTTCCTCAGGTGCCAGTATAAATATACACTCACATGTAGCTTCAGGTAATTAGATACTTCCTGCTACCTCAGGTGTCAGTATAAATACACACTCACATGTAGCTTCAGGTAATTAGATACTTCCTGCTACCTCAGGTACCAGTATAAATATACACTCACATGTAGCTTCAGGTAATTAGATACTCCCTGCTACCTCAGGTACCAGTATTGTTACGGTTACCCTTAGTCTCGCTGAGAGATGGACCGCTTAGTAGCCTGGATCCCTATTGCTAAAGAGGGGAGAAGCTGCTTTCCATAGTATTCTATATGAGTCTCGCAAATATAGAATAATCTCCCTTAGCTGCAGTACAGCTAGGATACCCTTCTGCCCACAAAAACGAGTCAACGCTGCGATTGAGGGTCAAAACAAGAACTCAGAACTGGGATGCCAGCCTGCTTTTTATTAAGGTTACATGCACACAGGGCACTCCCAGGGGGAGAGGGGGGGAAGCACAAAATCCCCCATCACACATTTAGATAGAGAGCACTGTCCTTTGACAGGCCACAATAGGATTACAGTACTTAAGATAACAAGTTTACAAGTTCATCTTATCAATTAGCAGTCTGGCTCCAGAGGTGATTAGACAATAGTTTCTAAAAGCTGAAAAAAAAGAGTTAACTCTTTATGAAATGAAACTTGTTACGGTTTTCTTGGAGCCCTTCTTAGGCGCTGGCTTGCTGGTTCAGGCATTGCTGCTGGGAAATAAGCTCTTCACAACAAAATAACTAATGCTTCTGTAACATTGCTCCCTTTCTGTGGAACACTCTGGCAGACACGGTCTGTCCCCTTTTCGGGGCAGACTAAGGCTGTCCAGACCGCTGGTTATGCGGGGCTGAGGTCGGTTTGTCTGGACAACCCGTCGGCGTTGCCATTCTGTTTCCCAGGTCTGTAAGTAATGGTGAAATTGAAGGTTTGCAACGATAAGCTCCAACGTAATAGCCTGCCGTTATCTCCAGAGACCCGGTTCAGCCACACCAACGGGTTATGGTCGGTGACCAGAGTGAACTCCTGACCATATAAATAGGGAGTCAATTTCTTTAATGCCCACACCAAAGCCAAACACTCCTTTTCGACCGCTGCATAGCTGACTTCGCGGGGCAGGAGCTTCCGGCTGATGTAGGCAACTGGATGCTCCCCTCCATCTTCGCCTACTTGGCTGAGGACGGCTCCCAGCCCGAACATGGAAGCATCTGTATGGACGATAAAACGTTTGTTAAGGGCTGGGGCCGCCAAGACAGGAGCGTTAATTAGAGCATTTTTGAGAGCCTGGAAAGCCGTTTCACAGTGGGGAGACCACAGGACCTGTCGAGGTAAGTTCTTCTTGGTCAAGTCAGTCAGGGGTTTGGCAAGTGTGCTGTAGTCTGGTACGAACTGTCTATAGTACCCTGCCGTGCCCAGGAAGGCTAGGACCTGAGTCTTAGTGATGGGGGTGGGCCAATTGGCGACAGCTTCTATTTTGGCCGGCTCTGGTCGCTGCTTTCCACACCCCACCCGGTGACCCAGGTACTGTACCTCGGCCATCCCAAAGTGGCATTTTTCTGGCTTCAGAGTCAGGCCAGCAGCCCGGATCTGATCCAGAACCATTCCCACATGAGCTAAGTGGTCCTCCCAGGACTCACTGTGGATCGCTATGTCGTCCAGGTAGGCGCAAGCAAAACTCTGGAAGCCATCCAGGAGCCTATCCACCAAGCGCTGGAATGTAGCTGGGGCATTCTTCATCCCAAACGGCATTACCCTAAACTGATATAAGCCGAATGGGGTGACGAATGCCGACTTGGGGATAGCCTCCAGGGCCAGAGGAATCTGCCAGTAACCTTTGCAGAGGTCAATAGTGGTCAGGTAATTTCCCCTGGCTATACGATCGAGTAGCTCGTCTACCCTGGGCATAGGGTAAGCGTCCGTCACGGTATTTTCATTGAGCCTCCGATAGTCTATGCAGAACCGGGTGGTCCCATCTTTCTTGGGCACCAAGACAACTGGGGAGGCCCAGGGACTATCGGAGGGCTCAATTACCCTGAGCTGGAGCATCTCATCGATCTCCTTCTTCATTCCTGTCCTAACTGCTTCGGGGATTCGGTACGGAGCCTGGCGCAAGGGAGCTTGTCCCGGAGTATCTACCTGGTGGGTGGTTAAAGTAGTGTACCCTGGCTTCGGGGAGAAGGTGAGGTGTTTGGACTGGAGGAGTTGGTTGAGCTGCTCCCTTTCAGTGGGGCTAAGTCGGTCCCCTATCTGAACCTGCGCCACTATACCTGTGGGGAGGCTCTTTTCTAATAGGTCTGGAATGGGTAAACTGTCGGGTTCTTCCTGAGGGGAACAACATACGGCCGTCACGTTCTCTGGTCGCTCAAAATATTCCTTGAGCATGTTTACATGGAATGTCTTTCTAAGATTGTTGTCGTGGCAGCTAGCTATCACATAAGTGGTGTCTCCCCTTTTCTCTACGATCTGGTAGGGACCCTGCCAGGACGCCTGCAATTTGTCTGTCTTCACCGGCTTAAGTACTAACACCTTTTGTCCTATGGTGAAGATTCTCTTTCGGGCCCCCCGATCGTACCATACTTTCTGTCTTCTCTGGGCCAACTGGAGATTAGCCCGCACGGATTTGGCTAATTGCTCCATTCGGTCCCTGAGTTCCAGCACGTATGGCACAACTGGGACACCGTCAGCCTCCATCTCTCCCTCCCAGTGCTCCTGGATCAGGTTTAGGGGTCCCCGTACCTTTCTTCCGTAGAGCAACTCGAAGGGAGAGAACCCTGTCGTTTCCTGGGGCACCTCCCGATAAGCAAATAGGAGGTGCGGCAGGAAGCGTTCCCAGTCTCGGTATTCCTGAGTGAACGTCTTGAGCATTTGCTTGAGGGTCCCATTGAACCTCTCACACAGCCCGTTCGTCTGGGGGTGGTATGGGGAGCTTAGGAGGGACTTAATTTTGCAAACCTGCCAGAGTTGTTGGGTCAATTCAGCCGTAAATTGGGTGCCTCGGTCGGATAGGATTTCTTTTGGAAATCCTACCCGGGAGAACACCTGTACTAGTGCATTCGCTACCGTATCCGCTTGTATGTTGGATAGGGCGACAGCCTCTGGGTACCTGGTAGCGTAGTCCACTACGGTAAGAATGTATCGCTTACCGGAGGGACTAGGGGTAGCCAGTGGTCCCACTAGGTCAATAGCAACCCGGCTGAAGGGTTCCTCTACAATGGGCATATTTACTAGCTGGGCTTTAGGGTGATCGCCTCGCCTTCCTACTCGTTGACACACATCGCAGGTGTTACAGTAAGTTCTAACGTCAGCGTGCACCCCTGGCCAAAAGAACGTGTGAGTAATGCGGTGTAGGGTACGGGTAACGGCTAGGTGGCCTGCTAAGGGGATGTCGTGGCCTATTTTGAGGATTTCTTGACGGTATTTGTGGGGCACTACCAGCTGTCGCCTACGCTGTCCCCTTTTCTCTGTCCAGCGGTATAGTTTCCCTTTTTCCCATAAGAATGTTTCGTTATCTGCCCCGCCCCCTCCGGTCTCTGCTCGTTCCCGGTACTTTTGTAAGGTCGGGTCAGTCTTAGACTCTGCCTCGAAAGCATCTGGGGTGTCCCAGGGTATGGGGCCTAACCTGTCAGGCAAGGTCGGGGTAGGTCTTACCTGTGTCTCCCGCACTGGTGAAAGCTCTCGCTCCGTCCGGGCTTGGGCCCGTGTAGTCACTGGGTCCGCCTCGTTGTTGCATACTGGAGCATAGGCAGAAGTCATGGGGCCCAAATCGTTGCCCAGTAGTACTTCGGCAGGTAAATTATCCATTAGGCCCACGTTCACAGCCCCCTTTCCCGCTCCCCAATCAAGATGCACTTTAGCTGTTGGAATTTTGTACACATCCCCCCCCGCCACTCTAACGGCCACAGTCTGTCCGGATCGCTTGTGCTCTGGCACCAAATGACTCTGTACTAGCGTGATAGTAGCCCCTGTGTCTCGCAATCCCTCGGTAGATCGCCCCTCGAGCCATACCCTCTGCCGATGGTGCTGGCGGTTATCTGAGGCAGCATATACAGGGTCTGCCTCGTGAAGCGGCCCCACATATCCCTCCGTAGGGGCCTCTTGGTTAACACAGAGGGCCCGGGCCGGACGATAGGACCCAGAGGGGTAATTGTAATTCCTGGGTGTCTGGTGCGTATTAAGGGGGCAGCTAGCCATGAAATGCCCTGGTTGCTTGCATCGGTGACAAGTCGGTCTGGGATGCTCAGAGCTGTTATTGGGTGGTCCTGAGTGTCGGATGGGCCCTGTGGGCACCGGGGCTCGGAATTCAGCACGAGGGGGTGCACGGTAAACCTCTCTGGGTTCGACCCGTGCTGGAGCTCGGTAGTTCATGGGTTCGTGAAGACGGGAGTCATAATGTTCATCGGCCAATTTGGCTGCTTCTTCTAAGGTAGAAGGCCGCCTGTCTCGCAGCCATTCCTTCCCTTGCTGTTCCATGCCATTATAAAAATGTTCTAAGAGAAACAATTGTAAAATTTCCTCCCCAGTCACCGCTTTACTTCCGCTCAGCCAGTGATTTGCCGCTCTCCGCATTCGGTGCGCCCATTCCATATGGGTATCGTTAGGCTTCTTTTCCGTGCCCCGAAACTGTCGGCGATACGTGTCCGGAGTTACAGCGTACCGTCGCAACAGTGTCTCCTTAACTAGCTCATACTGTGTCACTTCCTCAGCACCCAGAGTACGAAAGGCTTCCAGGGCTCGCCCGGATAGTTTCCCAGACAATATCGTGGGCCACTCTCTGTTGGGAATCTGGTGCAGGGCACATTGCCTTTCGAAGTCCGCCAAATATTCATCAATCCCTGTCTCGCTCTCTAGGAAGGGTCGAAATGCCGCATAGGGTATCTTGGGCCTCCCAGCATTTTCGACAGGGATGATTACCTGCGGGGCTTCAGCATTGCGGTGTGCGTTTGCTAGGTTGAGTTCGTGGGCTCGAGTCTCTCGTATATCCTCGTCCGCCTCCGCCATCAACTGCTGTACCAATTCCATGGAGGGGTTCGGCCCGTATAATGAGAGCCTTTCCCGAACAATCCTGGTTTTTTCGTCACTAATCGTGGTCGGTGTTTCCGCCATTGTGAAGCTCTGATCCAGTTCGGTCAATTCTGCGATCAGCTCTCTCCTCGGCCGGTTGCTGGCGTACCCCCCTCTGCTTTCAAGTAAATCCTTTAGGGTTGTACGCTTCAATTTTTCGTAAGCGCTCTCCATCCGTTCTGTACCTCTCCTAGGAAATCCAGGAAAATCCCGCCGCTGCCGCCAAATGTTACGGTTACCCTTAGTCTCGCTGAGAGATGGACCGCTTAGTAGCCTGGATCCCTATTGCTAAAGAGGGGAGAAGCTGCTTTCCATAGTATTCTATATGAGTCTCGCAAATATAGAATAATCTCCCTTAGCTGCAGTACAGCTAGGATACCCTTCTGCCCACAAAAACGAGTCAACGCTGCGATTGAGGGTCAAAACAAGAACTCAGAACTGGGATGCCAGCCTGCTTTTTATTAAGGTTACATGCACACAGGGCACTCCCAGGGGGAGAGGGGGGGAAGCACAAAATCCCCCATCACACATTTAGATAGAGAGCACTGTCCTTTGACAGGCCACAATAGGATTACAGTACTTAAGATAACAAGTTTACAAGTTCATCTTATCAATTAGCAGTCTGGCTCCAGAGGTGATTAGACAATAGTTTCTAAAAGCTGAAAAAAAAGAGTTAACTCTTTATGAAATGAAACTTGTTACGGTTTTCTTGGAGCCCTTCTTAGGCGCTGGCTTGCTGGTTCAGGCATTGCTGCTGGGAAATAAGCTCTTCACAACAAAATAACTAATGCTTCTGTAACAAGTATAAATATACACTCACATGTAGCTTCAGGTTATTAGATACTTCCTGCTTCCTCAGGTACCAGTATAAATATACACTCACATGTAGCTTCAGGTAATTAGATACTTCTTGCTTCCTCAGGTGCCAGTATAAATATACACTCACATGTAGCTTCAGGTAATTAGATACTTCCTGCTTCCTCAGGTGCCAGTATAAATATACACTCACATGTAGCTTCAGGTAATTAGATACTTCTTGCTACCTCAGGTACCAGTATAATTATACACTCACATGTAGCCTCAGGTAATTAGATACTTCCTGCCTCCTCAGGTGCCAGTATAAATATACACTCACATATAGCTTCAGGTAATTAGATACTTCCTGCTACCTCAGGTACCAGTATAAATATACACTCACATGTAGCTTCAGGTAATTAGATACTTCTTGCTACCTCAGGTACCAGTATAAATATACACTCACATATAGCCTCAGGTAATAAGATACTTCCTGCTTCCTCAGGTGCCAGTATAAATATACACTCACATATAGCTTCAGGTAATTAGATACTTCTTGCTACCTCAGGTACCAGTATAAATATACACTCACATATAGCCTCAGGTAATAAGATACTTCCTGCTTCCTCAGGTACCAGTATAAATATACACTCACATGTAGCTTCAGGTAATTAGATACTGCCTGCTTCCTCAGGTACTAGTATAAATATACACTCACATGTAGCTTCAGGTAATTAGATACTTCCTGCTTCCTCAGGTGCCAGTATAAATATACACTCACATATAGCTTCAGGTAATTAGATACTTCTTGCTTCCTCATGTACCAGTATAAATATACACTCTCAGGTAGCTTCAGGTAATAAGATACTCCCTGCTTCCTCAGGTACCAGTAAAAATATACACTCTCAGGTAGCTTCAGGTAATTAGATACTTCCTGCTTCCTCATGTGCCAGTATAAATATACACTCACGTGTAGCTTCAGGTAATTAGATACTTCTTGCTTCCTCATGTACCAGTATAAATATACACTCACATGTAGCTTCAGGTAATTAGATACTTCCTGCTACCTCCGGTACCAGTATAAATATACACTCACATGTAGCTTCAGGTAATTAGATACTTCCTGTTTCCTCAGGTGCCAGTATAAATATACACTCACATGTAGCTTCAGGTAATTAGATACTTCCTGCTACCTCAGGTACCAGTATAAATATACACTCACATGTAGCTTCAGGTAATTAGATACTTCCTGTTTCCTCAGGTGCCAGTATAAATATACACTCACATGTAGCTTCAGGTAATTAGATACTTCCTGCATCCTCAGGTACCAGTATAAATATACACTCACATGTAGCTTCAGGTAATTCGATACTTCCTGCTTCCTCAGGTACCAGTATAAATATACACTCACGTGTAGCTTCAGGTAATTAGATACTTCCTGCTACCTCAGGTGCCAGTATAAATATACACTCACATGTAGCTTCAGTTAATTAGATACTTCCTGCTTCTTCAGGTGCCAGTATAAATATACACTCACATGTAGCTTCAGGTAATTAGATACTTCCTGCTACCTCAGGTACAAGTATAAATATACACTCACATGTAGCTTCAGGTAATTAGATACTTCCTGCTACCTCAGGTACCAGTATAAATATACACTCACATGTAGCTTCAGGTAATTAGATACTTCCTGCTACCTCAGGTGCCAGTATAAATATACACTCGCATGTAGCTTCAGATAATTAGATACTTCCTGCTACCTTAGGTACCAGTATAAATATACACTCACATGTAGCTTCAGGTAATTAGATACTTCTTGCTACCTCAGGTGCCAGTATAAATATACACTCACATGTAGCTTCAGGTAATTAGATGCTTCCTGCTTCCTCAGGTGCCAGTATAAATATTCACTCACATGTAGCTTCAGGTAATTAGATACTTCCTGCTACCTCAGGTGCCAGTATAAATATACACTCACATGTAGCTTCAGGTAATTCGATACTTCCTGCTACCTCAGGTGCCAGTATAAATATACACTCACATGTAGCTTCAGGTAATTAGATACTTCCTGCTTCCTCAGGTGCCAGTATAAATATACACTCACATGTAGCTTCAGGTAATTAGATACTTCCTGCTTCCTCAGGTGCCAGTATAAATATACACTCACATATAGCCTCAGGTAATAAGATACTTCCTGCTTCCTCAGGTACCAGTATAAATATACACTCACATGTAGCTTCAGGTAATTAGATACTGCCTGCTTCCTCAGGTACTAGTATAAATATACACTCACATGTAGCTTCAGGTAATTAGATACTTCCTGCTTCCTCAGGTGCCAGTATAAATATACACTCACATATAGCTTCAGGTAATTAGATACTTCTTGCTTCCTCATGTACCAGTATAAATATACACTCTCAGGTAGCTTCAGGTAATAAGATACTCCCTGCTTCCTCAGGTACCAGTAAAAATATACACTCTCAGGTAGCTTCAGGTAATTAGATACTTCCTGCTTCCTCATGTGCCAGTATAAATATACACTCACATGTAGCTTCAGGTAATTAGATACTTCTTGCTTCCTCATGTACCAGTATAAATATACACTCACATGTAGCTTCAGGTAATTAGATACTTCCTGCTACCTCCGGTACCAGTATAAATATACACTCACATGTAGTTTCAGGTAATTAGATACTTCCTGTTTCCTCAGGTGCCAGTATAAATATACACTCACATGTAGCTTCAGGTAATTAGATACTTCCTGCTACCTCAGGTACCAGTATAAATATACACTCACATGTAGCTTCAGGTAATTAGATACTTCCTGTTTCCTCAGGTGCCAGTATAAATATACACTCACATGTAGCTTCAGGTAATTAGATACTTCCTGCTTCCTCAGGTACCAGTATAAATATACACTCACATGTAGCTTCAGGTAATTAGATACTTCCTGCTTCCTCAGGTACCAGTATAAATATACACTCACGTGTAGCTTCAGGTAATTAGATACTTCCTGCTACCTCAGGTGCCAGTATAAATATACACTCACATGTAGCTTCAGTTAATTAGATACTTCCTGCTTCCTCAGGTGCCAGTATAAATATACACTCACATGTAGCTTCAGGTAATTAGATACTTCCTGCTACCTCAGGTACAAGTATAAATATACACTCACATGTAGCTTCAGGTAATTAGATACTTCCTGCTACCTCAGGTACCAGTATAAATATACACTCACATGTAGCTTCAGGTAATTAGATACTTCCTGCTACCTCAGGTGCCAGTATAAATATACACTCGCATGTAGCTTCAGGTAATTAGTTACTTCCTGCTTCCTCAGGTACCAGTATAAATATACACTCACATGTAGCTTCAGGTAATTAGATACTTCCTGCTTCCTCAGGTACCAGTATAAATATACACTCACATATAGCCTCAGGTAATTAGATACTTCCTGCTTCCTCAGGTGCCAGTATAAATATACACTCACATGTAGCCTCAGGTAATTAGATACTTCCTGCCTCCTCAGGTGCCAGTATAAATATACACTCACATATAGCTTCAGGTAATTAGATACTTCCTGCTACCTCAGGTACCAGTATAAATATACACTCACATGTAGCTTCAGGTAATTAGATACTTCTTGCTACCTCAGGTACCAGTATAAATATACACTCACATATAGCCTCAGGTAATAAGATACTTCCTGCTTCCTCAGGTGCCAGTATAAATATACACTCACATATAGCTTCAGGTAATTAGATACTTCTTGCTACCTCAGGTACCAGTATAAATATACACTCACATATAGCCTCAGGTAATAAGATACTTCCTGCTTTCTCA
The DNA here is from genome assembly GCF_027579735.1 of Bombina bombina. Taxonomy (NCBI): domain Eukaryota; kingdom Metazoa; phylum Chordata; class Amphibia; order Anura; family Bombinatoridae; genus Bombina; species Bombina bombina. The sequence continues at coordinate 10,770,401 of NC_069509.1, read as the reverse complement.
GGTACCAGTATAAATATACACTCACATGTAGCTTCAGGTAATTAGATACTGCCTGCTTCCTCAGGTACTAGTATAAATATACACTCACATGTAGCTTCAGGTAATTAGATACTTCCTGCTTCCTCAGGTGCCAGTATAAATATACACTCACATATAGCTTCAGGTAATTAGATACTTCTTGCTTCCTCATGTACCAGTATAAATATACACTCTCAGGTAGCTTCAGGTAATAAGATACTCCCTGCTTCCTCAGGTACCAGTAAAAATATACACTCTCAGGTAGCTTCAGGTAATTAGATACTTCCTGCTTCCTCAAGTGCCAGTATAAATATACACTCACATGTAGCTTCAGGTAATTAGATACTTCTTGCTTCCTCATGTACCAGTATAAATATACACTCACATGTAGCTTCAGGTAATTAGATACTTCCTGCTACCTCCGGTACCAGTATAAATATACACTCACATGTAGCTTCAGGTAATTAGATACTTCCTGTTTCCTCAGGTGCCAGTATAAATATACACTCACATGTAGCTTCAGGTAATTAGATACTTCCTGCTACCTCAGGTACCAGTATAAATATACACTCACATGTAGCTTCAGGTAATTAGATACTTCCTGTTTCCTCAGGTGCCAGTATAAATATACACTCACATGTAGCTTCAGGTAATTAGATACTTCCTGCATCCTCAGGTACCAGTATAAATATACACTCACATGTAGCTTCAGGTAATTCGATACTTCCTGCTTCCTCAGGTACCAGTATAAATATACACTCACGTGTAGCTTCAGGTAATTAGATACTTCCTGCTACCTCAGGTGCCAGTATAAATATACACTCACATGTAGCTTCAGTTAATTAGATACTTCCTGCTTCCTCAGGTGCCAGTATAAATATACACTCACATGTAGCTTCAGGTAATTAGATACTTCCTGCTACCTCAGGTACAAGTATAAATATACACTCACATGTAGCTTCAGGTAATTAGATACTTCCTGCTACCTCAGGTACCAGTATAAATATACACTCACATGTAGCTTCAGGTAATTAGATACTTCCTGCTACCTCAGGTGCCAGTATAAATATACACTTGCATGTAGCTTCAGATAATTAGATACTTCCTGCTACCTTAGGTACCAGTATAAATATACACTCACATGTAGCTTCAGGTAATTAGATACTTCTTGCTACCTCAGGTGCCAGTATAAATATACACTCACATGTAGCTTCAGGTAATTAGATGCTTCCTGCTTCCTCAGGTGCCAGTATAAATATTCACTCACATGTAGCTTCAGGTAATTAGATACTTCCTGCTACCTCAGGTGCCAGTATAAATATACACTCACATGTAGCTTCAGGTAATTCGATACTTCCTGCTACCTTAGGTGCCAGTATAAATATACACTCACATGTAGCTTCAGGTAATTAGATACTTCCTGCTTCCTCAGGTGCCAGTATAAATATACACTCACATGTAGCTTCAGGTAATTAGATACTTCCTGCTTCCTCAGGTGCCAGTATAAATATACACTCACATATAGCCTCAGGTAATAAGATACTTCCTGCTTCCTCAGGTACCAGTATAAATATACACTCACATGTAGCTTCAGGTAATTAGATACTGCCTGCTTCCTCAGGTACTAGTATAAATATACACTCACATGTAGCTTCAGGTAATTAGATACTTCCTGCTTCCTCAGGTGCCAGTATAAATATACACTCACATATAGCTTCAGGTAATTAGATACTTCTTGCTTCCTCATGTACCAGTATAAATATACACTCTCAGGTAGCTTCAGGTAATAAGATACTCCCTGCTTCCTCAGGTACCAGTAAAAATATACACTCTCAGGTAGCTTCAGGTAATTAGATACTTCCTGCTTCCTCATGTGCCAGTATAAATATACACTCACATGTAGCTTCAGGTAATTAGATACTTCTTGCTTCCTCATGTACCAGTATAAATATACACTCACATGTAGCTTCAGGTAATTAGATACTTCCTGCTACCTCCGGTACCAGTATTAATATACACTCACATGTAGTTTCAGGTAATTAGATACTTCCTGTTTCCTCAGGTGCCAGTATAAATATACACTCACATGTAGCTTCAGGTAATTAGATACTTCCTGCTACCTCAGGTACCAGTATAAATATACACTCACATGTAGCTTCAGGTAATTAGATACTTCCTGTTTCCTCAGGTGCCAGTATAAATATACACTCACATGTAGCTTCAGGTAATTAGATACTTCCTGCTTCCTCAGGTACCAGTATAAATATACACTCACATGTAGCTTCAGGTAATTAGATACTTCCTGCTTCCTCAGGTACCAGTATAAATATACACTCACGTGTAGCTTCAGGTAATTAGATACTTCCTGCTACCTCAGGTGCCAGTATAAATATACACTCACATGTAGCTTCAGTTAATTAGACACTTCCTGCTTCCTCAGGTGCCAGTATAAATATACACTCACATGTAGCTTCAGGTAATTAGATACTTCCTGCTACCTCAGGTACAAGTATAAATATACACTCACATGTAGCTTCAGGTAATTAGATACTTCCTGCTACCTCAGGTACCAGTATAAATATACACTCACATGTAGCTTCAGGTAATTAGATACTTCCTGCTACCTCAGGTGCCAGTATAAATATACACTCGCATGTAGCTTCAGGTAATTAGTTACTTCCTGCTTCCTCAGGTACCAGTATAAATATACACTCACATGTAGCTTCAGGTAATTAGATACTTCCTGCTTCCTCAGGTACCAGTATAAATATACACTCACATATAGCCTCAGGTAATTAGATACTTCCTGCTTCCTCAGGTGCCAGTATAAATATACACTCACATGTAGCTTCAGGTAATTAGATACTTCCTGCTTCCTCAGGTGCCAGTATAAATATACACTCACATGTAGCTTCAGGTAATTAGATACTTCCTGCTACCTCAGGTACCAGTATAAATATACACTCACATGTAGCTTCAGGTAATTAGATACTTCCTGCTACCTCAGGTACCAGTATAAATATACATTCACATGTAGCTTCAGGTAATTAGATACTTCCTGCTTCCTCAGGTGCCAGTATAAATATACACTCACATGTAGCTTCAGGTAATTAGATACTTCCTGCTACCTCAGGTGTCAGTATAAATACACACTCACATGTAGCTTCAGGTAATTAGATACTTCCTGCTACCTCAGGTACCAGTATAAATATACACTCACATGTAGCTTCAGGTAATTAGATACTTCCTACTACCTCATGTACCAGTATAACTATACACTCACATGTAGCTTCAGGTAATTAGATACTTCCTGCTTCCTCAGGTGCCAGTATAAATATACACTCACATGTAGCTTCAGATAATTAGATACTTCCTGCTACCTCCGGTACCAGTATAAATATACACTCACATGTAGCTTCAGGTAATTAGATACTTCTTGCTACCTCAGGTGCCAGTATAAATATACACTCACATGTAGCTTCAGGTAATTAGATGCTTCCTGCTTCCTCAGGTGCCAGTATAAATATACACTCACATGTAGCTTCAGGTAATTAGATACTTCCTGCTACCTCAGGTGCCAGTATAAATATACACTCACATGTAGCTTCAGGTAATTCGATACTTCCTGCTACCTCAGGTGCCAGTATAAATATACACTCACATGTAGCTTCAGGTAATTAGATACTTCCTGCTACCTCAGGTACCAGTATACATATACACTCACATGTAGCTTCAGGTAATTAGATACTCCCTGCTTCCTCAGGTACCAGTATAAATATACACTCACATGTAGCTTCAGGTAATTAGATACTTCCTGCTACCTCAGGTACCAGTATAAATATACATTCACATGTAGCTTCAGGTAATTAGATATTTCCTGCTTCCTCAGGTACCAGTATAAATATACACTCACATGTAGCTTCAGGTAATTAGATAATTCCTGCTACCTCAGGTGCCAGTATATATATACACTCACATGTAGCTTCAGGTAATTAGATACTTCCTGCTATCTCAGGTACCAGTATAAATATACACTCACATGTAGCCTCAGGTAATTAGATACTTCCTGCTACCTCAGGTACCAGTATAAATATACACTCACATGTAGCTTCAGGTATTTAGATACTTCCTGCTTCCTCATGTGCCAGTATAAATATACACTCACATGTAGCTTCAGGTAATTCGATACTTCCTGCTACCTCAGGTACCAGTATAAATATACACTCACATGTAGCTTCAGGTAATTAGATACATCCTGCTACCTCAGGTAGCAGTATAAATATACACTCACATGTAGCTTCAGGTAATTAGATACTTCCTGCTACTTCAGGTACCAGTATAAATATACACTCACATGTAGCTTCAGGTAATTAGATACTTCATGCTTCCTCAGGTACCAGTATAAATATACACTCACATGTAGCTTCAGGTAATTAGATACTTCCTGCTTCCTTAGGTGCCAGTATAAATATACACTCACATGTAGCTTCAGGTAATTAGATTATTCCTGCTTCCTCAGGTGTCAGTATAAATATACACTAACATGTAGCTTCAGGTAATTAGATACTTCCTGCTACCTCAGGTGCCAGTATAAATATACACTCACAGGTAGCTTCAGGTAATTAGATACTTCCTGCTTCCTCAGGTACCAGTATAAATATACACTCTCATGTAGCTTCAGGTAATTAGATACTTCCTGCTTCCTTAGGTGCCAGTATAAATATACACTCACATGTAGCTTCAGGTAATAAGATACTTCCAGCTTCCTCAGGTACTAGTATAAATATATACTCACATGTAGCTTCAGGTAATTAGATACTTCCTGCTTCCTCAAGTGCCAGTATAAATATACACTCACATGTAGCTTCAGGTAATTAGATACTTCCTGCTTCCTCAGGTGCCAGTATAAATATACACTCACATGTAGCTTCAGGTAATTAGATACTTCTTGCTACCTCAGGTACCAGTATAAATATACACTCACATGTAGCCTCAGGTAATTAGATACTTCCTGCCTCCTCAGGTGCCAGTATAAATATACACTCACATGTAGCTTCAGGTAATTAGATACTTCCTGCTACCTCAGGTGCCAGTATAAATATACACTCACATGTAGCTTCAGGTAATTAGATACTTCCTCCTTCCTCAGGTGCCAGTATAAATATACACTCACATGTAGCTTCAGGTAATTAGATACTTCCTGCTTCCTCAGGTACCAGTATAAATATACACTCACATGTAGCTTCAGGTAATTAGATACTTCCTGCTTCCTCAGGTACCAGTATAAATATACACTCACATGTAGCTTCAGGTAATTAGATACTTCCTGCTTCCTCAGGTACCAGTATAAATATACACTCACATGTAGCTTCAGGTAATTAGATACTTCCTGCTTCCTCAGGTACCAGTATAAATATACACTCACATGTAGCATAAGGTAATTAGATACTTCCTGCTTCCTCAGGTAACAGTATAAATATACACTCACATGTAGCTTCAGGTAATTAGATACTTCCTGCTACCTCAGGTACCAGTATAAATATACACTCACATGTAGCTTCAGGTAATTAGATACTTCCTGCTTCCTCAGGTACCAGTATAAATATACACTCACATGTAGCTTCAGGTAATTAGATACTTCCTGCTTCCTCAGGTAACAGTATAAATATACACTCACATGTAGCTTCAGGTAATTAGATACTTCCTGCTACCTCAGGTACCAGTATAAATATATACTCACGAATAGCTTCAGGTAATTAGATACTTCCTGCTTCTTCAGATACCAGTATAAATATACACTCACATGTAGCTTCAGGTAATTAGATACTTCCTGCTTCTTCAGGTACTAGTATAAATATACACTCACATGTAGCTTCAGGTAATTAGATAATTCCTGTTTCCTCAGGTGCCAGTATAAATATACACTCACATGTAGCTTCAGGTAATTAGATACTTCCTGCTTCCTCAGGTACCAGTATAAATATACACTCACATGTAGCTTCAGGTAATTAGATACTTCCTGCTTCCTCAGGTACCAGTATAAATATACACTCACATGTAGCTTCAGGTAATTAGATACTTCCTGCTTCCTCAGGTACCAGTATAAATATACACTCACATGTAGCTTCACTTCAGGTAATTAGATACTTCCTGCTACCTCAGGTACCAGTATATATACATATATATATATATATATATATATATATATATATATATATATATATATATATATATATATATATATGGAAAGCAAGGGTATGAATGACCAGCGCTCCAAAAGGTCTAGTGTTCAATATTGAATTGGATATCTGAGACTTAGTGTAGATTAGAAAGTATATATGTATGTCAGTATATATCTGGTGTTTTAAGGTGTGATATTGTGCAGCTGAACCAGACAAAATGTGTACCCCTAGCACAATGGGTGGAAATAATAAATAAAGAGAACGGATATGTCTGGGTGGTACAGCGCAACAAAATAAAATAAAATAAAAATAAACAATTATTTACACAAGTTATTTGCACACTAATAATGATGTGGTAAACACTGTAGTTGATAATTAAGTACACCTTCAGAGTTGAGAAAGGTCTAATATATTAATGCTTGTCTTGTTTTGCAAACACAGTAGTCTTATTAGAGTTCTGTAACTTGTCTATTCGGATATATAGATAGTTGAAAGGATGTCTCCTTACCAGATGTTACCCCAATCGTATGAGGTAAGGTTTATTCATGTAGGGAGTATCTCTGTCTTGTCTGTAATGCCCACCAGTCCAAATGTTACAGGTATACCGGTTCAAGCAAGTGGGTCTGGTTTCCTTCTCAGGATTCCGTCGCTTTAATAGATACGATCTTTACCCAGTAGAACCTTTTTCCGATGGTTGGAGTCTTAGTGGCTCATGGGAGTATGGTACTTCGATTAGGATCTTTCAGACTCTCATGTTCATAGTTGGATATGAAAAGAAGAAAAGCAAAAGAACATAGCGTAATATTGTAAAACCAGGTTGATTTATTATACAGTAATGTAGGAAATACACTCACATGTTAAAACCTCAATCATTGATGAGGTAAGAATAAAGCATATCAGGAATATGTATATACGTTGTTCACAGGGTCCCCTGGTGGGAGTAGTAGATAGATGATAAAATATGTATAGTGGTGTTATATACACATAAATTCTTGAGAAAAAGATTCCTTATCTTGCTGATACAAAGTTCCAATAAATGGTATATTTTGGTTATTTGGAAAGTCCTGTTAATTGTGTGTTTGAGCCCTTATTGCGCTCGATATGTGTGGGTGGCCCTATGTATTGGCGTAAAAAAATGTGGGCTGACCCAAATACTTATACAGGTAAGGTTTACCTAATTATGCCCCAGGGACTCACAAACACACAAAGCAAAACTGAAGCCAAATGAGCGAGAAGAATGGAATAAGACAATAATTGGTTAAAAAACGTTATTCCAATCCGAATAGTGAAATCACATGGGGGTGGTGGTTGTGCTGGGAAAAAACAAAGTAGTAACTTGAGCAATAATTGCCCTGAGTTGGTTTGATGTGTCTGTACTGACAAACCGTCCTTTTCTAATGGACACAAGAAATTGCGGTATATGTGTCAGCAATGAATGAAACTAGCGGTATATAAATTCCCAAAAAATAGCCGGTCACAACTGAGTACGTGAGAAGACTGCACTGTCACACTTTGGGGTATCACCTTACGCGTTTCGAAGTTTGTACTTACTTCTTCATCAGAGGTAGTGGAAAGTGCAGTAAACCGGCTTTGCTTTTAAAGGTGTTTGGTGGGAGTGGTCTTCTCCGTACTCGGGTGTGCGTGATTACGTCAGTACGCTTATCTGCCAATAGAAACTAGTGTATGGGCTATTTCCTGGGTTTCTTTATTGATAGGTTGCCTGACCAATCTTATTCTCTGTATATACGGTTGTCATTTAAACTGAGGAGGCAGCTATATTGCGTGTGCCTTTCCTATGCTGTGTAACGTCATTGTTTATGATGTTACTATAGTAACTCTTACTAGCATGACTGCATCAAAACTATAAGACAGAACAATTGCTTGTTATAATTAAAAAGTAAGGATGATAAAAATAAAAATAATAAAAAAATAAATAAATAAGTGTATATGTTTGGTGACGTCCGTTTCTGCATGTAAAAAGTTATCCATGTATAGTGGAGATCAAACACTGAGAAAGGAGCTGTCTATATCTAAATGCTATGTGTTCAGCCTTATAAGAATGTAAGGACCGTAGATAACGCCTCTCATATTTATAATTAGTCCTATTGATATTCACTTCTTATATAGATTAATCTACTTTTGGGCTCTGATTTAAAATTAAATTTACACCATTATAGGGAACTTACTTTTGAGGAATTTGTATATATATATATAAGGAAGACCCAGAGTTAAATATCCTTGGATTTTAGTATCTATATACCCTTGAAATTTTTTTTTTTTTTAATATAAAAAATAAAAAGATTTAAGTTAAAAAATGAATGAAAACGGTCAGATATTGGTTGTATAAAAGCTATACTATACCCAGGAATGGGTGATAACACAATAAAATCTTAAGTGTTAATCTTACTTATATTTGTGTGTGGAGAAGATTTGTATTCTATTATTCATTAATCAGACCAGAAAGGCTCTATATTCTGTTCATATTCTATGACCCTAAATGGTCCTAGGTTGTCATAGACTTATGTTGTTCACAATATTGCAACTATGATTTGTAGTTACAGAAATGCTGCTAGGTCCAACTCTTCATTTAGACCCTTGGGTGCCATAGTGCCCATATGGTGGATCCAGTATGACTCTCTTTGTCTCAAAAGTTGGAATCTATCTCCTCCTCTTTTGGGGGGGACCACATGTTCTAGAATTGTTCCTCTTAGGGCTTGTGGATCCAGTTGGTGTTTGAGTTTAAAATGTCTTGAGACGCTGTGGTCTTTGTAGCCTTCTTCAATGTTTTTTATATGTTCTAGTAGGCGGGTCTTATATGGTCTTTTGGTACGTCCTATGTATTGCAGATTACACGTACATTCTAACAGATATACTACAAATGTAGTTTTGCAGTTAGTGAGTTTGTTGATGGAACATGTTTTATTAGGAAGAGATGTAGAATGGATTATTTTCGTTGGTTTGTTTGTAATATAGGCATGTTCACATCCTTTACAATTAAGTCTGTTACATTTGAAAAAACCTTTGCTTTTTTCTCTCAACCAATTGCCTCCTTGATTTTGCTTCAATTGGCTTGGTGCTAGCATCTGTTTGAGATTCGTGTTTCTTCTAAACGTTATATTGGGAGCCAGACCTATCGTGTTCTTTAGGAGATCATCTTGTAACAGAATTGGCCAGTATTTTTTCAAGATTTTCTTAATTTCTGGGGCTGCTTCGTTGAAGGTAGTTATCATGGAAATTTTCTGTATACTGGATGTAGTTTTTTTATTTTTATTATTTTTGACCGTAAGAAGATCTTGTCTTTCCAGGGATCTGACCTTTTTCTGGGCGTTTTCTACCAGTTTTTTTGGGTAGTTTTTCTGAATAAATTTCTTTTTGAGTATTTCTGATTCTTCATTATAATCGGTCATTTTGGTACAATTTCGTCGTACTCTCTGGAATTGACCATACGGAATGTTGTTGATCCATGGTTTGTAATGGCCACTATTGGCTTGTAGATAGCCATTACAATCTGTTTCCTTTGTATATAAGCTTGTCATGATTTTGTTGTCCTCGTGGAACAAAATCAAGTCCAAAAACTCTATTCGGATTTCCGAGATTTTTGAGGTAAATTTCAAATTAAAAGTGTTAGTGTTAAGCGTTTCAATAAAGTCTTGACATCTATTCTCCTCCCCGTCCCATATTGCTACAATGTCGTCAATGTACCTACCCACCATATGATGTTGTTGTTGAAGGGGTTGTTGTTGTAGATATACTGGTTTTCCCATTTGCCCATGTATAAGTTGGCGTAACTTGGGGCCATAGTAGTCCCCATGGCGGTTCCACTGATTTGTAAAAAATATTTGCTATCGAATTCAAGGAAGTTTTTCTCTAGGACGAACTTGATGCTTTCTAAGAGGAAACGTTGATGTTCCTCTGTCAGTTTTGTATTCTTTTTTAGTACTTGTTCCATCATCTTTATCCCTAGATTGTGTGGTATACAGGTATATAAGGAAGACACATCTAGTGTTACCCATTTGTATGTATCTTTCCATGGTATGTGGCTGAGTTGGACTATAAGGTCAGTAGAGTCTCTGATATAGGATGGTAAATTTCTAACCAAAGGTTTCAAGAACTCATCTACATATTGGGACAGTCTTGCTGTTAGAGAATCGATCCCTGATACTATGGGTCGTCCAGGGGGATTCTTTAAATCCTTATGGATTTTTGGAAGGTGATAAAATATCGCCTTCCTGGGATGTGGGTGGGTAAGATACTTCAGCTCATTTGGATTTAGCAATTTATTATAATTTGCCGTGTCCATCAAGGAATCATATTCTTTCTGGAATGTGATTGATGGATCTCCTCTGAGGCAAATATATGTGAGAGCATCATTGAGTAATCTATATGCTTCCATCATGTAGTCAGATTTATCTTGGACTACTAGTCCTCCTCCCTTGTCTGCCTCTCTGAGCACTATAGTTTCCATATCCATAATGGATTTAAGTGCATCCTTTTCTTTTTTAGAAAGATTGTCCTTTTTAATTTTGAAATTGGTACAGAGACTATCTAGTTCTTTGGAGACTAGATTACTGAACGTAGGAATAAAATTACCCTTAGATTGAACAGGGTAAAAGATGGAGGTTGGTTTGAGATTTGAATTTCTCTTTTCCTCAAGATATATATTTCCTTGAAAATCTTCATTTTCTTGTTGTAACTCTTCTAAAATCTTTAGGGTTTCTGTATCCGTTATGGTTAGAATGTCATCGGCATTCTTAACTTGTTTGTGTTTGATTTTTTCAAAATGTCTACACAAAGTGAGTTTCCGAATGAACTTATTAAAGTCAATGAATAAATTAAAAGGATTTGGACCTCTGGTCGGAGCAAAGCTCAAACCTCTTGATAATACTTCTAATTGAGTTTCTGAAAAGGTGGTTGTGGAGAGATTGAAAATTTTTAGTAATTTATCTCCTGTTTCCCCCTTTTTGGGGTTCTTGGTAGGTCTTTTCCTTGTTCTCTTTCCCACCAAACCTCTTCCTCTTCTTCCTCTATGGGTCCTTTTCTTTTTCTTGTTTGGTCCTGGGACCATTGTGGTCTTAGATTTACCTCGTAGTTTGGTGTGTCGATTGGTGTTTGTGATGGTATCCCTGTAGAATTTTGTAAATTTTGCGGGTAGTGGTTCCCTGTCCATTCCCTCTCTAAAAAATCCCCCTGGGGGTGACTTCTATGGTGGGGTGGTTGAGATGTTTTTTCTTTTTGTCTTTGTGTTGTATAGTGACTTGGCCCTGGCTTTGAATTTCTCCATTCCGGATAATTTGGTCTCTGGTTTGAGTTGTTATGATTCGGATAATATTGGTGCCCTGTATTTGCTTTATTGTACTGTTGAATATTGTTCCTTGAGTTTCTTCGTGGATATTCTCTAGTGTACTGGTTTTTATACCAAGACACTTGTTTAGGAGGGGGTCTGTTATAGGTGTCTCTATACTCATCTCTGGAATCATAGTGTTGTCTCGAATTTGTATTGTTATAGTAGTTATTACTGGGCATGCGAGGTCTATGATTCCACTGGTTATTAGTAACTGAATTTCTGTGTTTTTTATTAGTAGAAATAGGTACTCGTGGTTTCAAATGGGTCTGAATGGAATTCATTTTTTGTTGTTGTTGTTCCTGATGGTGTGTGTGTGTTGTGCTCTTAGTACCTTTAGGAATATTTTTATTTGTATTTGTGTTAGTGGTAGAATTATCTATTGACTCAGGTACAGTAATATCTTCCCATAGGTTGTCTTCCCCCTCTGGGTTATTTGACTCCTCCCCTTCTTGCATGTCAAGGAAGTCTCTTAGAAATTTTTTCCTTTTTTTGGCCTCAATGTTAGATTCAAATCTGGATATTTTATCCTTGTTCTTCTCATCTAGTTCTTTAAACACTGGGTCTCCCTTATGTTTTTCCAAATTATTTTTTAGATCTTTAATTTGTGAAGTAATTTTTTCTACTTTATAGTTTCTATATCTGGAGGCTATCCTCATTAAGGTAAAGGAACATTCCTCCAAAGCAGTGTCCCATTCTGTCAGATACTCTACATCCTCTTGTTCAAAGATGGATGATTTGTAGAGTTTCAGACCTCCTGGTATGATTTTATACTTAAGGTATATCTTTCTAGGTTGAGGTTATCATACCAGTGTGTCAATTGCTTTTTACTAAGTTTTTCAAGATTTTCAAATATTTCTTTAGGATATACATTAGATTCAATAATTGATTTAGTTTCCTCTTCTAAATTAATTGATAGTTTTTTGATCTTGGTTGTAGGATCAAAATAATTACCAAATTCAAATATGTGGGATTCCATTTGTTGATCCCAATGGATAGACCTGATGGGCTGCTGATTAGGGTAAGTTGCTGACTAGCAGCAACAGTAACAAGGAAAGCAAGGGTATGAATGACCAGCGCTCCAAAAGGTCTAGTGTTCAATATTGAATTGGATATCTGAGACTTAGTGTAGATTAGAAAGTATATATGTATGTCAGTAGATATCTGGTGTTTTAAGGTGTGATATTGTGCAGCTGAACCAGACAAAATGTGTACCCCTAGCACAATGGGTGGAAATAATAAATAAAGAGAACGGATATGTCTGGGTGGTACAGCGCAACAAAATAAAATAAAATAAAAATAAACAATTATTTACACAAGTTATTCACACAATAATAATGATGTGATAAACACTGTAGTAGGTAATAAAGTACACCTTCAGAGTTGAGAAAGGTCTAATATATTAATGCTTGTCTTGTTTTGCAAACACAATAGTCTTATTAGAGTTCTGTAACTTGTCTATTCGGATATATAGATAGTTGAAAAGATGTCTCCTTACCAGATGTTACCCCAATCGTATGAGGTAAGGTTTATTCATGTAGGGAGTATCTCTGTCTTGTCTGTAATGCCCACCAGTCCAAATGTTACAGGTATACCGGTTCAAGCAAGTGGGTCTGGTTTCCTTCTCAGGATTCCGTCGCTTTAATAGATACGATCTTTACCCATTAGAACCTTTTTCCGATGGTTGGAGTCTTAGTGGCTCATGGGAGTATGGTACTTCGATTAGGATCTTTCAGACTCTCATGTTCATAGTTGGATATGAAAAGAAGAAAAGCAAAAGAACATAGCGTAATATTGTAAAACCAGGTTGATTTATTATACAGTAATGTAGGAAATACACTCACATGTTAAAACCTCAATCATTGATGAGGTAAGAATAAAGCATATCAGGAATATGTATATACGTTGTTCACAGGGTCCCCCGGTGGGAGTAGTAGATAGATGATAAAATATGTATAGTGGTGTTATATACACATTAATTCTTGAGAATTCGAGACAACACTATGATTCCAGAGATGAGTATAGAGACACCTATAACAGACCCCCTCCTAAACAAGTGTCTTGGTATAAAAACCAGTACACTAGAGAATATCCACGAAGAAACTCAAGGAACAATATTCAACAGTACAATAAAGCAAATACAGGGCACCAATATTATCCGAATCATAACAACTCACACCAGAGACCAAATTATCCGGAATGGAGAAATTCAAAGCCAGGGCCAAGTCACTATACAACACAAAGACAAAAAGAAAAAACATCTCAACCACCCCACCATAGAAGTCACCCCCAGGGGGATTTTTTAGAAAGGGAATGGACAGGGAACCACTACCCGCAAAATTTACAAAATTCTACAGGGATACCATCACGAACACCAATCGACACACCAAACTACGAGGTAAATCTAAGACCACAATGGTCCCAGGACCAAACAAGAAAAAGAAAAGGACCCGTAGAGGAAGAAGAGGAAGAGGTTTGGTGGGAAAGAGAACAAGGAAAAGACCTACCAAGAACCCCAAAAAGGGGGAAACAGGAGATAAATTACTAAAAATTTTCAATCTCTCCACAACCACCTTTTCAGAAACTCAATTAGAAGTATTATCAAGAGGTTTGAGCTTTGCTCCGACCAGAGGTCCAAATCCTTTTAATTTATTCATTGACTTTAATAAGTTCATTCGGAAACTCACTTTGTGTAGACATTTTGAAAAAATCAAACACAAACAAGTTAAGAATGCCGATGACATTCTAACCATAACGGATACAGAAACCCTAAAGATTTTAGAAGAGTTACAACAAGAAAATGAAGATTTTCAAGGAAATATATATCTTGAGGAAAAGAGAAATTCAAATCTCAAACCAACCTCCATCTTTTACCCTGTTCAATCTAAGGGTAATTTTATTCCTACGTTCAGTAATCTAGTCTCCAAAGAACTAGATAGTCTCTGTACCAATTTCAAAATTAAAAAGGACAATCTTTCTAAAAAAGAAAAGGATGCACTTAAATCCATTATGGATATGGAAACTATAGTGCTCAGAGAGGCAGACAAGGGAGGAGGACTAGTAGTCCAAGATAAATCTGACTACATGATGGAAGCATATAGATTACTCAATGATCCTCTCACATATATTTGCCTCAGAGGAGATCCATCAATCACATTCCAGAAAGAATATGATTCCTTGATGGACACGGCGAATTATAATAAATTGCTAAATCCAAATGAACTGAAGTATCTTACCCACCCACATCCCAGGAAGGCGATATTTTATCACCTTCCAAAAATCCATAAGGATTTAAAGAATCCCCCTGGACGACCCATAGTATCAGGGATCGATTCTCTAACAGCAAGACTGTCCCAATATGTAGATGAGTTCTTGAAACCTTTGGTTAGAAATTTACCATCCTATATCAGAGACTCTACTGACCTTATAGTCCAACTCAGCCACATACCATGGAAAGATACATACAAATGGGTAACACTAGATGTGTCTTCCTTATATACCTGTATACCACACAATCTAGGGATAAAGATGATGGAACAAGTACTAAAAAAGAATACAAAACTGACAGAGGAACATCAACGTTTCCTCTTAGAAAGCATCAAGTTCGTCCTAGAGAAAAACTTCTTTGAATTCGATAGCAAATATTTTTTACAAATCAGTGGAACCGCCATGGGGACTACTATGGCCCCAAGTTTCGCCAACTTATACATGGGCGAATGGGAAAACCAGTATATCTACAACAACAACCCCTTCAACAACAACATCATATGGTGGGGTAGGTACATTGACGACATTGTAGCAATATGGGACGGGGAGGAGAATAGATGTCAAGACTTTATTGAAACGCTTAACACTAACACTTTTAATTTGAAATTTACCTCAAAAATCTCGGAAATCCGAATAGAGTTTTTGGACTTGATTTTGTTCCACGAGGACAACAAAATCATGACAAGCTTATATACAAAGGAAACAGATTGTAATGGCTATCTACAAGCCAATAGTGGCCATTACAAACCATGGATCAACAACATTCCGTATGGTCAATTCCAGAGAGTACGACGAAATTGTACCAAAATGACCGATTATAATGAAGAATCAGAAATACTCAAAAAGAAATTTATTCAGAAAAACTACCCAAAAAAACTGGTAGAAAACGCCCAGAAAAAGGTCAGATCCCTGGAAAGACAAGATCTTCTTACGGTCAAAAATAATAAAAATAAAAAAACTACATCCAGTATACAGAAAATTTCCATGATAACTACTTTCAACGAAGCAGCCCCAGAAATTAAGAAAATCTTGAAAAAATACTGGCCAATTCTGTTACAAGATGATCTCCTAAAGAACACGATAGGTCTGGCTCCCAATATAACGTTTAGAAGAAACACGAATCTCAAACAGATGCTAGCACCAAGCCAATTGAAGCAAAATCAAGGAGGCAATTGGTTGAGAGAAAAAAGCAAAGGTTTTTTCAAATGTAACAGACTTAATTGTAAAGGATGTGAACATGCCTATATTACAAACAAACCAACGAAAATAATCCATTCTACATCTCTTCCTAATAAAACATGTTCCATCAACAAACTCACTAACTGCAAAACTACATTTGTAGTATATCTGTTAGAATGTACGTGTAATCTGCAATACATAGGACGTACCAAAAGACCATATAAGACCCGCCTACTAGAACATATAAAAAACATTGAAGAAGGCTACAAAGACCACAGCATCTCAAGACATTTTAAACTCAAACACCAACTGGATCCACAAGCCCTAAGAGGAACAATTCTAGAACATGTGGTCCCCCCCAAAAGAGGAGGAGATAGATTCCAACTTTTGAGACAAAGAGAGTCATACTGGATCCACCATATGGGTACTATGGCACCCAAGGGTCTAAATGAAGAGTTGGACCTAGCAGCATTTCTGTAACTACAAATCATAGTTGCAATATTGTGAACAACATAAGTCTATGACAACCTAGGACCATTTAGGGTCATAGAATATGAACAGAATATAGAGCCTTTCTGGTCTGATTAATGAATAATAGAATACAAATCTTCTCCACACACAAATATAAGTAAGATTAACACTTAAGATTTTATTGTGTTATCACCCATTCCTGGGTATAGTATAGCTTTTATACAACCAATATCTGACCGTTTTCATTCATTTTTTAACTTAAATCTTTTTATTTTTTATATTAAAAAAAAATAAAAAAATTTTTTCAAGAGTATATAGATACTAAAATCCAAGGATATTTAACTCTGGGTCTTCCTTATATATATATATATAAAAATTCCTCAAAAGTAAGTTCCCTATAATGGTGTAAATTTAATTTTAAATCAGAGCCCAAAAGTAGATTAATCTATATAAGAAGTGAATATCGATAGGACTAATTATAAATATGAGAGGCGTTATCTACGGTCCTTACATTCTTATAAGGCTGAACACATAGCATTTAGATATAGACAGCTCCTTTCTCAGTGTTTGATCTCCACTATAGATCATAAACAATGACTTTACACAGCATAGGAAAGGCACACGCAATATTGCTGCCTCCTCAGTTTCTATGACAACCGTATATACAGAGAATAAGATTGGTCAGGCGACCTATCAATAAAGAAACCCAGGAAATAGCCCATACACTAGTTTCTATTGGCAGATAAGCGTACTGACGTAATCACGCACACCCGAGTACGGAGAAGACCACTCCCACCAAACACCTTTAAATCAAAGCCGGTTTACTGCACTTTCCACTACCTCTGATGAAGAAGTAAGTACAAACTTTGAAACGCGTAAGGTGATACCCCAAAGTGTGACAGTGCAGTCTTCTCACGTACTCAGTTGTGACCGGCTATTTTTTGGGAATTTATATACCGCTAGTTTCATTCATTGCTGACACATATACCGCAATTTCTTGTGTCCATTAGAAAAGGACGGTTTGTCAGTACAGACACATCAAACCAACTCAGGGCAATTATTGCTCAAGTTACTACCTTTGTTTTTTCCCAGCACAACCACCACCCCCATGTGATTTCACTATTCGGATTGGAATAACGTTTTTCTAACCAATTATTGTCTTATTCCATTCTTCTCGCTCATTTGGCTTCAGTTTTGCTTTGTGTGTTTGTGAGTCCCTGGGGCATAATTAGGTAAACCTTACCTGTATAAGTATTTGGGTCAGCCCACATTTTTTTACGCCAATACATAGGGCCACCCACACATATCGAGCGCAATAAGGGCTCAAACACACAATTAACAGGACTTTCCAAATAACCAAAATATACCATTTATTGGAACTTTGTATCAGCAAGATAAGGAATCTTTTTCTCAAGAATTTATGTGTATATAACACCACTATACATATTTTATCATCTATCTACTACTCCCACCGAGGGACCCTGTGAACAACGTATATACATATTCCTGATATGCTTTATTCTTACCTCATCAATGATTGAGGTTTTAACATGTGAGTGTATTTCCTACATTACTGTATAATAAATCAACCTGGTTTTACAATATTACGCTATGTTCTTTTGCTTTTCTTCTTTTCATATCCAACTATGAACATGAGAGTCTGAAAGATCCTAATCGAAGTACCATACTCCCATGAGCCACTAAGACTCCAACCATCGGAAAAAGGTTCTACTGGGTAAAGATCGTATCTATTAAAGCGACGGAATCCTGAGAAGGAAACCAGACCCACTTGCTTGAAACGGTATACCTGTAACATTTGGACTGGTGGGCATTACAGACAAGACAGAGATACTCCCTACATGAATAAACCTTACCTCATACGATTGGGGTAACATCTGGTAAGGAGACATCCTTTCAACTATCTATATATCCGAATAGACAAGTTACAGAACTCTAATAAGACTATTGTGTTTGCAAAAAGCATTAATATATTAGACCTTTCTCAACTCTGAAGGTGTACTTTATTACCTACTACAGTGTTTATCACATCATTATTATTGTGTAAATAACTTGTGTAAATAATTGTTTATTTTTATTTTATTTTATTTTGTTGCGCTGTACCACCCAGACATATCCGTTCTCTTTATTTATTATATATATATATATATATATATATATATATATATATATATATATATATATATATACACTCACGGGTAGCTTCAGGTAATTAGATACTTCCTGCTACCTCAGGTACCAGTATATATATACACTCACATGTAGCTTCAGGTAATTAGATACTTCCTGCTACCTCAGGTGCCAGTATAAATATACACTCACATGTAGCTTCAGGTAATTAGATACTTCCTGATACCTCAGGTAACAGTATAAATATACACTCACATGTAGTTTCAGGCAATTAGATACTTCCTGCTACCTCAGGTACCAGTATAAATATACACTCACATGTAGCCTCAGGTAATTAGATACTTCTTGCTTCCTCAGGTACCAGTATAAATATACACTCACATGTAGCTTCAGGTAATTAGATACTTCTTGCTTCCTCAGGTACCAGTATAAATATACACTCACATGTAGCATAAGGTAATTAGATACTTCCTGCTTCCTCAGGTGCCAGTATAAATATACACTCACATGTAGCTTCAGGTAATTAGATAATTCCTGCTTCCTCAGGTACCAGTATAAATATACACTCACATATAGCCTCAGGTAATTAGATACTTCTTGCTACCTCAGGTACCAGTATATATATACACTCACATGTAGCTTCAGGTAATTAGATACTTCCTGCTACCTCAGGTACCAGTATAAATATACACTCACATGTAGCTTCAGGTAATTAGATACTTCCTGCTTCCTCAGGTACCAGTATAAATATACACTCACATGTAGCTTCAGGTAATTAGATACTTCCTGCTTCCTCAGGTACCAGTATAAATATACACTCACAGGTAGCTTCAGGTAATTAGATACTTCCTGCTACCTCAGCTAACAGTATAAATATACACTCACATGTAGCTTCAGGTAATTAGATACTTCTTGCTACCTCAGGTACCAGTATAAATATACACTCACATGTAGCCTCAGGTAATTAGATACTTCCTGCTTCCTCAGGTACCAGTATATATATACACTCACAGGTAGCTTCAGGTAATTAGATACTTCCTGCTACCTCAGGTACCAGTATAAATATACACTCACATGTAGCTTCAGGTAATTAGATACTTCCTGCTTCCTCAGGTACCAGTATATATATACACTCACAGGTAGCTTCAGGTAATTAGATACTTCCTGCTTCCTCAGGTACCAGTATAAATATACACTTACATGTAGCTCAGGGATAGGCACAGACAAAGGTTGTGGCGGACATTTTCCAAAGTATAGACCTTAGTAAAGGACACCAAGGTACATTTGAAATTAAAAACAATATTTTATAGTGCTTGGTGTTATGATGCAGATACCACTGATCCTATAACCAGCCCTCCTCTGGCTATACCCATGAGCCAGTGTCACTACTGTGTCATTATATAGTGCTGGGTGTTATTAGACTGATGCAGATACCACTGACTCTATAACCAGACCTTGTCTGGCTATACCCATGGGCCATGTGCCAGTGTCACTACTGTGTCATTATATAGCGCTGGGTGTTATTATACTGATGCAAATACCACTGACCCTATAACCAGCCCTCCTCTGGCTATACCCATGAGCCAGTGTCACTACTGTGTCATTATATAGTGCTGGGTGTTATTATACTGATGCAGATACCACTGACCCATTATATAGTGCTTGGGGCTATTATACTGATGCAGATACCACTGATTCTATAACTATCCCTCCTCTGGCTATACCCATGTGCCAGTGTCACTACTGTGTCATTATATAGCGCTGGGTGTTATTATATTGATGCAGATACCACTGATTCTATAAATATCCCTCCTCTGGCTATACCCATGTGCCAGTGTCACTACTGTGTCATTATATAGCGCTGGGTGTTATTATACTGATGCAGATACCACTGATTCTATAACCAGCCCTCCTCTGGCTATACCCATGTGCCAGTGTCACTACTGTGTCATTATATAGCGCTGGGTGTTATTATACTGATGCAGATACCACTGATCCTATAACCTGCCCTCCTCTGGCTATACCCATGTGCCAGTGTCACTACTGTGTCATTATATAGTGCTGGGCGTTATTATACTGATGGAGATACCACTGACCCTATAGCCAGCCCTCCTCTGGCTATACCCATGTGCCAGTGTCACTACTGTGTCATTATATAGTACTGGGTGTTATTATACTGATGCAGATACCGCTGATCCTATAACTAGCCCTTGTCTGGCTATACGCATGTGCCAGTGTCACTACTGTGACATTATATAGTGCTTGGTGCTATTATAATGATGCAGATACCACTGATTCTATAACCAGCCCTCCTCTGGCTATACCCATGTGCCAGTGTCACTACTGTGTCTTTGTATAGAGCTGGGTGTTATTATACTGATGCAGATACCACTGATTCTATAACCAGCCCTCCTCTGGCTATACCCATGTGCCAGTGTCACTACTGTGTCATTATATAGCGCTGGGTGTTATTATACTGATGCAGATACCACTGACCCTATAACCAGCCCTCCTCTGACTATACCCATGTGCCAGTGTCACTACTGTGTCATTATATAGTGCTTGGTGTTATTATACTGATGCAGATACCACTGATTCTATAACCAGCCCTCCTCTGGCTATACCCATGTGCCAGTGTCACTACTGTGTCATTATATAGCGCTGGGTGTTATTATACTGATGCAGATACCACTGATCCTATAACCTGCCCTCCTCTGGCTATACCCATGTGCCAGTGTCACTACTGTGTCATTATATAGTGCTGGGCGTTATTATACTGATGGAGATACCACTGACCCTATAGCCAGCCCTCCTCTGGCTATACCCATGTGCCAGTGTCACTACTGTGTCATTATATAGTACTGGGTGTTATTATACTGATGCAGATACCGCTGATCCTATAACTAGCCCTTGTCTGGCTATACGCATGTGCCAGTGTCACTACTGTGACATTATATAGTGCTTGGTGCTATTATAATGATGCAGATACCACTTATTCTATAACCAGCCCTCCTCTGGCTATACCCATGTGCCAGTGTCACTACTGTGTCATTATATAGCGCTGGGTGTTATTATACTGATGCAGATACCACTGATCCTATAACCTGCCCTCCTCTGGCTATACCCATGTCCCAGTGTCACTACTGTGTCATTATATAGTGCTGGGTGTTATTATACTGATGCAGATACCACTGACCCTATAACCAGCCTTCCTCTGGCTATACCCATGAGCCAGTGCAACTACTGTGTCATTATATAGCACTGGGTGTTATTATACTGATGCAGATACCACTGATCCTATAACCAGCCCTCCTCTGGCTATACCCATGTGCCAGTGTCACTACTGTGTCATTATATAGCGCTGGGTGTTATTATACTGATGCAGATACCACTGATCCTATAACCTGCCCTCCTCTGGCTATACCCATGTGCCAGTGTCACTACTGTGTCATTATATAGTGCTGGGCGTTATTATACTGATGGAGATACCACTGACCCTATAGCCAGCCCTCCTCTGGCTATACCCATGTGCCAGTGTCACTACTGTGTCATTATATAGTACTGGGTGTTATTATACTGATGCAGATACCGCTGATCCTATAACTAGCCCTTGTCTGGCTATACGCATGTGCCAGTGTCACTACTGTGACATTATATAGTGATTGGTGCTATTATAATGATGCAGATACCACTGATTCTATAACCAGCCCTCCTCTGGCTATACCCATGTGCCAGTGTCACTACTGTGTCATTATATAGTGCTTGGTGTTATTATACTGATGCAGATACCACTGATTCTATAACCAGCCCTCCTCTGGCTATACCCATGTGCCAGTGTCACTACTGTGTCATTATATAGCGCTGGGTGTTATTATACTGATGCAGATACCACTGATCCTATAACCTGCCCTCCTCTGGCTATACCCATGTGCCAGTGTCACTACTGTGTCATTATATAGTGCTGGGCGTTATTATACTGATGGAGATACCACTGACCCTATAGCCAGCCCTCCTCTGGCTATACCCATGTGCCAGTGTCACTACTGTGTCATTATATAGTACTGGGTGTTATTATACTGATGCAGATACCGCTGATCCTATAACTAGCCCTTGTCTGGCTATACGCATGTGCCAGTGTCACTACTGTGACATTATATAGTGCTTGGTGCTATTATAATGATGCAGATACCACTGATTCTATAACCAGCCCTCCTCTGGCTATACCCATGTGCCAGTGTCACTACTGTGTCATT
Source organism: Bombina bombina (assembly GCF_027579735.1). Taxonomy (NCBI): domain Eukaryota; kingdom Metazoa; phylum Chordata; class Amphibia; order Anura; family Bombinatoridae; genus Bombina; species Bombina bombina. The sequence goes on along the minus strand of NC_069509.1, from coordinate 10,747,542 downwards.
ATATAGCGCTGGGTGTTATTATACTGATGCAGATACCACTGATCCTATAACCTGCCCTCCTCTGGCTATACCCATGTCCCAGTGTCACTACTGTGTCATTATATAGTGCTGGGTGTTATTATACTGATGCAGATACCACTGACCCTATAACCAGCCCTCCTCTTGCTATACCCATAAGCCAGTGTCACTACTGTGTCATTATATAGCACTGGGTGTTATTATACTGATGCAGATACCACTGATCCTATAACCTGCCCTCCTCTGGCTATACCCATGTGCCAGTGTCACTACTGTGTCATTATATAGTGCTGGATGTTATTATACTGATGCAGATACCACTGACCCTATAACCAGCCCTTGTCTGGCTATAAGCATGTGCCAGTGTCACTACTGTGTCTTTGAATAGAGCTGGGTGCTATTATACTGATGCAGATACACATCCAGTATTTCACTCAGGCTTTATTTATTCCACTAACTTCATTCACACTACATTTTTTTTATTCCTAATTTTTAATCAGAAAGAAAAGATATACTAAAGTTGTGGTGGACACTGCAAGGGCTAGTCACGGACACCAGTGTCCGTGTACGGACACCTTGCCTATCCCTGATGTAGCTTCAGGTAATTAGATACTGCCTGCTACCTCAGGTACCAGTATATATACATACACACATATATATATATATATATATATATATATATATATATACACTCACGGGTAGCTTCAGGTAATTAGATACTGCCTGCTACCTCAGGTACCAGTATATATACATACACACATATATATATATATATATATATATATATATACACTCACGGGTAGCTTCAGGTAATTAGATACTGCCTGCTACCTCAGGTACCAGTATATATACATACACACATATATATATATATATATATATATATATATATATATATATATATATACACTCACGGGTAGCTTCAGGTAATTAGATACTTCCTGCTTCTTCAGATACTTGTATATAAAATATCTAATACATTGAGATTGATTATATATAGACTCTTGAGGAAGTCAGTTTTACTTCTATAGCACATTTTACTTTATTTTATAAAGACTACACCTGCTGTATCTTACACGCATCTGTACATTTACTGTGCTATTTATGAGCAGACTGTTCTCAGAATTAAAAACTAAACAAACAAAAAAGCCTTTACCTGTCTTCTCATGTTCATGTGCTCACATAGCATTTTTAGTTAGTGAAAATGTGGTGAAGTTGTAGGTGGCATCTGCATAGGTTTTATTTATTGTTATAAAATGTATTACTTTTTTTTGTAATTGTAGACTTTACTACACTCTCCTCTGATGTACGTGTTCTTCATTGCAGGGTAATAGTAAGTGCCCCTCTACGGCAACAGGCAGTGAACAAAACCGGGCAACTGTTTAACTGTAACCCCAAGACCAGACAATGCCGACCAATTAGTATTCCAGGTCAGAAAGACATTATATTCATGTGTGTTGTTATATCCCTATTTCATATTGTTATTATTAATATAATTTATATTGTGGTTGTTATTATTTTTATTATTAATTCTTATTGTTATTATTGTTATTGTTATTATTATTTTATTGTTATTATTAATACAATTATTATTTATATTATTATTGTTATTATTAATTCTTATTGTTATTATTGTTATTATTATTATTACAATTTTAATTTTTGTTATTATTAATTTTATTGTTATTATTAATGCAATTATTATTTATATTATTATTGTTATTATTATTATTATTATTATTATTATTATTATTATTGTTAACCCTTTGATGACAGGGTTAATTTGTCTATAGATTCTGTACTGTTATGTGTGTTATTATAGTTGTGTGTTATTATATGGTGCTGATTTATACTGTTGTATGCTATAGATTCTGTACTGTTATGTGTGTTATTATAGTTGTGTGTTATTATATGGTGCTGATTTATACTGTTGTATGCTATAGATTCTGTACTGTTATCTGTGTTATTATGCCTGTGTGTTATTATATGGTGCTGTTTTATACTGTTGTATGATATAGATTCTGTACGGTTACGTGTCTTATTATATCTGTGTGTTATTATATGGCACTGTTGTATACTGTTGTATGCTATAGACTCTGTACTGTTATCTGTGTTATTATGCCTGTGTGTTATTATATGGTGCTGTTTTATACTGTTGTATGATATAGATTCTGTACGGTTACGTGTGTTATTATATCTGTGTGTTATTATATGGTGCTGTTTTATACGATTGTATGCTATAGATTCTGTACTGTTATGTGTTTTATTATAGTTGTGTGTTATTATACGGTGCTGTTTTATACGATTGTATGCAATAGATTCTGTACTGTTATGTGTGTTATTATAGTTGTGTGTTATTATATGGTGCTGTTTTATACGATTGTATGCTATAGATTCTGTACTGTTATGTGTGTTATTATAGTTGAGTGTTATTATATGGTGCTGTTTTATACGATTGTATGCTATAGATTCTGTACGGTTATGTGTTTTATTATATCTGTATGTTATTACATGGTGCTGTTTTATACTGTTGTATGCTATAGATTCTGTACTGCTATGTGTTTTATTATATCTGTGTGTTATTACATGGTGCTGTTTTATACTGTTGTATGCTATAGATTCTGTACTGTTATGTGTTTTATTATATCTGTGTGTTATTATATGGTGCTGATTTATACTGTTGTATGCTATAGATTCTGTACTGTTATGTGTGTAATTATATCTGTGTGTTATTATATGGTGCTGATTTATACTGTTGTATGCTTTAGATTCTGTACTGTTATGTGTGTTAGTATATTTGTGTGTTATTATATGGTGCTGATTTTTACTGTTGTATGCTATAGATTCTGTACTGTTATGTGTGTTATTATATCTGTATGTTATTATATGGTGCTGTTTTATACTGTTGTGTGCTATATATTCTGTACTGTTATGTGTGTAATTATATCTGTGTGTTATTATATGGTGCTGATTTATACTGTTGTATGATATAGGTTCTGTACTGTTATGTGTGTTATTATATCTCTATGTTACTACATGGTGCTGTTTTATACTGTTGTATGCTATAGATTCTGTACTGTTATGTGTTTTATTATATCTGTGTGTTATTATATGGTGCTGATTTATACTGTTGTATGCTATAGATTCTCTACTGTTATGTGTGTTATTATATCTGTGTGTTATTATATGGTGCTGATTTATACTGTTGTATGCTATAGATTATGTACTGTTATGTGTGTAATTATATCTGTGTGTTATTATATGGTGCTGATTTATACTGTTGTATGCTATAGATTCTGTACTGTTATGTGTGTTATTATATTTTTGTGTTATTATATGGTGCTGATTTATACTGTTGTATGCTATAGATTCTGTACTGTTATGTGTGTTATTATATCTGTATGTTATTATATGGTGCTGTTTTATACTGTTGTATGCTATAGATTCTGTACTGTTATGTGTGTAATTATATATGTGTGTTATTATATAGTGCTGATTTATACTGTTGTATGATATAGATTCTGTACTGTTATGTGTGTTATTATATCTGTATGTTATCACATGGTGCTGTTTTATACTGTTCTATGCTATAGATTCTGTACTGTTATGTGTGTTATTATATCTGTATGTTATTATATGGTGCTCTTTTATACTGTTGTATGCTATAGATTATGTACTGTTATGTGTGTTATTATATCTGTGTGTTATTATATGGTGCTGTTTTATACTGTTGTATGCTATAGATTCTGTACTGTTATCTGTGTTATTATATGGCACTGTTGTATACAGTTGTATGCTATAGATTCTGTACTGTTATGTGTGTTATTATATGGTGCTGTTGTATACTGTTGTATGCTATAGATTCTGTACTGTTATGTGTGTTATATGGTGCTGTTGTATACTGTTGTATGCTATAGATTCTGTACTTTTAAGTGTGTTATTATATCTGTGTGTTATTATATGGTGCTGTTTTATACTGTTGTATGCTATAGATTCTGTACTGTTATCTGTGTTATTATATCTGTGTGTTATTATATGGCACTGTTGTATACTGTTGTATGCTATAGATTCTATACTGTTATGTGTGTTATTATATCTGTGTGTTATTATATGATGCTGTTGTATACTGTTGTATGCTATAGATTCTGTACTGTCATGTGTGTTATTATATCTGTGTGTTATTATATGGCACTGTTGTATACTGTTGTATGCTATAGATTCTGTACTGTTATGTGTGTAATTATATCTGTGTGTTATTATATGGTGCTGTTTTATACTGTTGTATGATATAGATTATGTACTGTTATGTGTGTTATTATATCTGTGTGTTATTATATGGTGCTGTTTTATACTGTTGTATGCTTTATATTCTGTACTGTTATGTATATTATTATATATGTGTGTTATTATATAGTGCTGTTTTATACTGTTGTTTGCTATAGATTATGTACTGTTATGTGTGTTCTTATATATGTGTGTTATTATATGGTGCTGTTTTATACTGTTGTATGCTATAGATTCTGTACTGTTCTGCGTGTTATATCTGTGTGTTATTATATGTTGCTGTTTTAAATGGTGGTATGCTATAGATTCTGTACTGTTATGTGTGTTTTTATATCTAGGTGTTATTATATAATGCTGTTTTATACGGTTGTATGCTATAGATTCTGTACTGTTATGTGTGTTATTATATATGTGTGTTATTATATGGTGCTGTCTTATACTGTTGTATGATATAGATTCTGTACTATTATATCTGCGTGTTATTATATGGTGCTGTCTTATACTGTTGTATGCTATAGATTCTGTACTGTTATATGTGTTATATCTGTGTGTTTTTATATGGTGTAGTTTAATACTGTTGTATGCTATAAATTCTGTACTGTTATGTGTGTTATTGTATTATGCCTGTGTGTTATTACATGATGCTATTTTATACTGTTGTATGCTATAGATTCTGTACTGTTATGTATGTTATTAAATCTGTGGATTATTATATGTTGTTGTATACTGCTGTATGCTATATATTCTGTACTGTTATGTGTGTTATTATATGGTGCTGTTTTATACTGTTGTATGCTATAGATTCTGTACTATTATGTGTGTTATTATATCTGTGTGTTTATATATGGTGCTGTTGTATACTGTTATATGCTTTAGATTCTGTACTGTTATGTGTGTTATTATATCTGTGTGTTATTATATGGTGTAGTTTTATACTGTTGTATGCTATAGATTCTGTACTGTTATGTGTGTTACTATATCTGTGTGTTTTTATATGGTGTAGTTTTATACTGTTGTATGCTATAGATTCTGTACTGTTATGTGTTATTATATCTGTGTGTTATTATATGGTGCTGATTTATACTGTTGTATGCTATAGATTCTGTACTGCTATGTGTGTTATTATATCTGTATGTTATTATATGGTGCTGTTTTATACTGTTATATGCTATAGATTCTGTACTGTTATGTGTGTTATTATATCTGTGTGTTTATATATGGTGCTGTTGTATTTTGTTATATGCTATAGATTTTGTACTGTTCTGTGTGTTATATCTGTGTGTTATTATATGTTGCTGTTTTATACGGTGGTATGCTATAGATTCTGTACTGTTATGTGTGTTTTTATATCTAGGTGTTATTATATGATGCTGTTTTATACGGTTGTATGTTATAGATTCTGTATTGTTATGTGTGTTATATCTGTGTGTTATTATATAGTGCTGTTGTATACTGTTGTATGCTATAGATTCTGTACTGTTATGTGTGCTATTATATCTGTGTGTTATTATATGGTGCTGTCTTATACTGTTGTATGCTATAGATTCTGTACTGTTATGTGTGTTATATCTGTGTGTTATTAAATGATATAGTTTTATACTGTTGTATGCTATAGATTCTGTACTGTTATGTGTGTTAGTATATTTGTGTGTTATTATATGGTGCTGTTTATACTGTTGTATGCTTTAGATTATGTACTGTTATGTGTGTTATTATATATGTGTGTTTGTATATGATTCTGTTTTATACTGTTGTATGCTGTAGATTATGTACTGTTATGTGTGTTATTATATCTGTGTGTTATTATATGGTGATGTTGTATACTGTTATATGCTATAGATTCTGTACTGTTATGTGTGTTATTATATGGTATAGTTGTATACTGTAATATGCTATAGATTATGTACTGTTATGTGTTATTATATATGTGTGTTATTATATGGTCTTTTAAAGGTGACTTTTATTAAAAAGCACCTTAACCTTTCTTTTTGTTTATTATAATTATTCAATGGGTCTACACCACATATACTGTTAAAGTTGTTATTCTATTTTTTGTTATGATATTATAGAATTAACCTTTACAACACAACAAATTTAACTAGCAAAATTTCCATCCGCGTTTTTCTAAAAAAAATATATATATATATATTTATTAACCCCTAATCTCCCTCCCCCAATGTCACCGCAACCTACCTACATTTATTAACCCCTAATCTGCTGCCCCCAATGTCGCCGCCACTATTCTAAATTTATTAAGCCCGAAACCTAAGTCTAACCCTAACCCTAACACCCCCTAACTTAAATATAATTAAAATAAATCTAAAGAAAATTCCTAACATTAACTAAATTATTCCTATTTAAAACTAAATACTTACTTGTAAAATAAACCCTAAGCTAGCTACAATATAACTAATAGTTACAATGTATCTATCTTAGGGTTTATTTTTATTTTACAGGCAAGTTTGTATTTATTTTAACTAGTTAGAATAGTTACTAAATAGTTATTAACTATTTAATAACTACCTAGCTAAAATAAATACAAATTGACCTGTAAAATAAAACCTCACCTAAGTTACATTAACACCTAACACTACACTACAATTAAATCAATTCCCTACATTAAATACAATTAAATTAAATTAGCTAGATCACAAAAAAATAAACACTAAATTACAGAAAATACAAAACAAATTACAAGATCTTTAAACTAATTACACCTAATCTAAGAGCCCTATCAAAAAGAAATCAGCTCTTTTACCTGCAAAAAAAAAATACAAACAACCCCCCAACAGTAAAACCCACCACTCACACAACCAAACCCCCAAATAAAAGCCTAACTAAAAAAACCTTAGCTCCCCGTTGCCCTGAAAAGGACATTTGGATGGGCATTGCCCTTAAACGGTCATCATTTAGCTATATTGCAGGCCCAAAGCCCTAACCTAAAAAATAAACCCACCCAATATACCCTTAAAAAAACCTAACACTAACCCCCGAAGATTCACTTACCGTGAGAAGTCTTCATCCAAGCGGCATGATGTCCTCAACGAAGCCGGCAGAAGTGGTCGTCCAGACGGGCAGAAGTGGTCATCCAGACGGGCAGAAGTCTTCATCCAGACAGCATCTTCTACATTCATCCTTCCAGTGGGTCCATCTTGAAGACATCCGACGCAGAGCATCCTCTTCTTCAGATGTTATGTGTGTTATTATATGGTGCTGTTTTATACTGTTGTATACTATAGATTCTGTACTGTTATGTGTGTTATTATAGTTGTGTGTTATTATATGGTGCTGATTTATACTGTTGTATACTATAGATTCTGTACTGTTATGTGTGTTATTATAGTTGTGTGTTATTATATGGTGCTGTTTTATACTGTTGTATACTATAGATTCTGTACTGTTATGTGTTTTATTATATCTGTGTGTTATTATATGGTGCTGTTTTATACTGTTGTATACTATAGATTCTGTACTGTTATGTGTTTTATTATATCTGTGTGTTATTATATGGTGCTGTTTTATACTGTTGTATGCTATAGACTCTGTACTGTTATGTGTTTTATTATGCCTGTGTGTTATTATATGGTGCTGTTTTATACTGTTGTATACTATAGATTCTGTACGGTTACGTGTGTTATTATATCTGTGTGTTATTATATGGTGCTGTTTTATACTGTTGTATGCTATAGACTCTGTACTGTTATGTGTTTTATTATATCTGTGTGTTATTATATGGTGCTGTTTTATACTGTTGTATACTATAGATTCTGTACTGTTATGTGTTTTATTATATCTGTGTGTTATTATATGGTGCTGATTTATACTGTTGTATACTATAGATTCTGTACTGTTATGTGTTTTATTATGCCTGTGTGTTATTATATGGTGCTGTTTTATACTGTTGTATGCTATAGATTCTGTACTGTTATGTGTGTTATTATATCTGTGTGTTATTATATGGTGCTGTTTTATACTGTTGTATACTATAGATTCTGTACGGTTACGTGTGTTATTATATCTGTGTGTTATTATATGGTGCTGTTTTATACTGTTGTATGCTATAGACTCTGTACTGTTATCTGTGTTATTATGCCTGTGTGTTATTATATGGTGCTGTTTTATACTGTTGTATGATATAGATTCTGTACTGTTATATGTTTTATTATATCTGTGTGTTATTATATGGTGCTGATTTATACTGTTGTATGCTATAGATTCTGTACGGTTACGTGTGTTATTATATCTGTGTGTTATTATATGGTGCTGTTTTATACTGTTGTATGTTATAGATTCTGTACTGTTATGTGTGTTATTATATCTGTATGTTATTACATGGTCCTGTTTTATACTGTGTTATGCTATAGATTCTGTACGGTTACGTGTGTTATTATATCTGTGTGTTATTATATGGTGCTGATTTATACTGTTGTATGCTATAGATTCTGTACTGTTATATGTGTTATTATATCTGTGTGTTATTATATGGTGCTCTTTTATACTGTTGTATGCAATAGATTCTGTACTGTTATGTATGTTATTATATCTGTGTGTTATTATATGGTGCTGTTTTATGCTGTTGTATGCTATAGATTCTGTACGGTTACGTGTGTTATTATATCTGTGTGTTATTACATGGTGCTGTTTTATACTGTTGTATGCTATAGATTCTGTACTGTTATGTATGTTATTATATCTGTGTGTTATTATATGGTGCTGGTTTATACTGTTGTATGCTATAGATTCTGTACTGTTACGTGTGTTATTATATCTGTATATTATTATATGGTGCTGTTTTATACTGTTGTATGCTATAGATTCTGTACTGTTACGTGTGTTATTATATCTGTGTGTTATTATATGGTGCTGTTTTATACTGTTGTATGCTATAGATTCTGTACTGTTACGTGTGTTATTATATCTGTATGTTATTATATGGTCCTGTTTTATACTGTGTTATGCTATAGATTCTGTACAGTTATGTGTGTTATTATATCTGTGTGTTATTATATGGTGCTGATTTATACAGTTGTATGCCATATGTGTTATTATATCTGTGTGTTATTACATGGTGCTGTTTTATACTGTTGTATGCTATAGATTCTGTACTGTTATATGTGTTATTATATCTGTGTGTTATTATATGGTGCTGTTTTATACTGTTGTATGCCATAGATTCTGTACTGTTATGTGTGTTATTATATCTGTGTGTTATTATATAATGCTGTTGTATACTGTTGTATGCCATAGATTCTGTACTGTTATGTGTGTTATTATATCTGTGTGTTATTATATGATGTTGTTGTATGCTCTAGTTCCTGCAAGGCAATAAAGTGTTGCGTGTGTTTTTATATTGTTATGTGAGATTATATCTTTTAATATAACGTGTGTTTATATGTATATAATTATTTGGTTTCATTTATCAGTCTCTGCAGATGATGTTGACATATCACTTGGGCTTTCTTTGGCCGTGCAGGGTGACCTCACTAATCTTATTGTAAGTACCCTTCTCCCCTCATATAATGTTATTTACAACAGTAATATGACACTTACCTCTGCCCCTCTCCATCAGGCTTGTGGTCCGACCCTGCAGAGAACTTGTGGTCAGAACAAGTATGTAAATGGGCGCTGCTACCTTCTTGACAACCAACTACAGCTGGTGGAGTCCCTGCCTCACTCACTGCCAGGTAAGTACCACATCACTACTATCAATTAGCCAATTACTGTAAGGTAAGAGCTTATCACTGTTAAATCTGAGACCCACCCACTGATAGGCAAGCAATTGTGACAATCTGCCATTAAGCTGCTCAACCCACTGCTATGTAAATGCCTGACTATTGCAAACCCATTCCCTGCCATGTACCTACCTCCCCCTGCAAACAGTTATGTGATACACAACACAAAGCTCCTGAGATATATAGTGAGGGCCACAGCACAACATGGCCTATTAGCAAGTTATAGCAGTACACTACCACAAACGGACCAGCGATACAGAGCATCAAATAGTTTATTAATAAAAAGATAGCTCACAATATGTAATACACAGAGCCGGCACAAGACATGGCGCTGCCTGAGTCTGAGAATGAAATTATGCTTCCCCAACTCGCCATCCACTACAGTCTATAACATATCATGGTCAGCTGTGTCCCAGATTACTAAATGAGAGCTTGCTGGTACCTAGGTGATAGACATATGAGACTAATTAATCTTATTAGCCATAACATATTTGTGTCACCTCTGTCAGATGCCACCCTGTCACACCTGAGGTCCCACCTGGCTTATAGTGAACCATATGGGGTAATGTCCACTGGGTATTTTTATGTTTCCTGAATAACTTGTACTTGTTCATAACTGGAATGGTTCAATTCACCAACAGGTAGATTACGAGTTTTGCGTTACGTCTTTTAACGCTGAAAAAATGGCAATTTTAGCGTAAGCGCAGCTATTGCTAGTTGTGTCGGTATAGCTATACTGCAAGCATTTTAGCCTGTAACGCAACATCCATTCCGCACTTAAAAAATTACGTTTTTGCGCCAGTATTACAGGTTGTGCGGTGAGGCTAAAATGCTTGCGTTACAGCCTATACTGACACGATCAATACCGCCATCTGAGAGCAGTAGTTATGGATATTGCGTAAAAAAAATGTTTCACAAAACTTATAACTAAAGTGTTACAAAGTACACTAACACCCATAAGCTACCTATTAACCCCTAAACCACCACCCTCCCGCATCGCAAACACTATGTTAAACCTATTAACCTAATCTGCCCCCCACCCACATTGAGCCAATTAAATACATTTATTAACCCCTAATTTGCCACTCCCGACATCACCAACACTAATAAAAATGATTAACTCCTATTCCTCCGCTCCCCAACATCACCGCCACTATAATAAAGCTATTAACCCCTTTTCCGCTGCTCCCCGACATCGCCGACACTATAATAAAGTCATTAACCCTAAACCTCCGGCCTCCCACATCTCTGCAACTAAATAAACCTATAAACCCCTAAACCGCTGGCCCCCCCACATCACAAAACACTAAATTAAACTATTAGCCCCTAAACACCCCCTAACTTTAAATTAAAATTACAATATAACTATATTTAAATAAATAAAAACTTACCTATGAAATAAAAATAAACCTAACATTAAAGTATAAATTAATCTAACCTTACTATTCTAATAAAATAAAAAATACTACCAATTAAAAAATCTAAATTACAAATTTAAAAAAAACTAACACTACGAGAAAAATTAAAAAATTTTAAATTACAAAAAATAATAAACACTAAATTATGAAAAATAAAAAACACTAAGCTTACAAAAAATAATAAAACAAAATTTTCAAAAATAAAAACAATTACACCTAATCTAATAGCCCTATAAAAATAAAAAAGCCCCCCCAAAATAAAAACACCCCTTATCCTACAATAAACTACCAATAGCCCTTAAAGGTTTTTTTTTGTAAGGCATTGCGCTAAGTTAAACAGCTCTTTTACCTGTAAAAAAATACAAAGTAAAACCCACCACCCAACCAACCCCCCAAAATAAAAAAAAACCTAAGCTACCCATTGCCCTTAAAGGGCATTCAGCTCTTTTTCATTGCCCTTAAAAAGGGTCTTTAGCTCTTTTTCAAAAGCCCAAACCATAATCTGAAGAAAAAAAAACCACCCCAAAAAATAAAAATAAATACTTAACATGACATGGTGGTGGTGGAGTTTGAGGGGATGGTTAATATGCATAGAACTAGGTCCTGGTCTCTACACCCGAGCCTACTTCAAAATGACATTCTAGTTAAAAAAATACAGAAACACATTAGCGAGTTTACAACTATAAACGAAGGGACCACATCCAATCCAAACTTTGTTTGGAGTGCACTTAAAGCTTCCCTACGAGGGATGCTGATAGAGGAGGCAAGCAGAATTAGAAAAGCACACAATTCCACTATAGAAACACTAAGGAAGGAAATTGAGACAATAAGAGAACAATTAGCTAAAAAAAGCAAAATAAACTAGTGAAACTGTTAAATAGCAAAAATGAGGAATTAAATCAACTATTAGACAGAGAGGCGATCCAATCAATTAAATTAGTGGATACCAGATACTATATTTATAGCAATAAGCCAGATAAGATGCTGGCGAATAAGCTAAAAGAAATCACTAGGGCCTCCACTATTCCTCAGATTCAAGGGGCTAATGGCCGAGTAACTAACTATCCTCTCCAAATAGCCAATGAATTTGCCAAATTCTACACTCAGCTTTATAATTTACCCAGCATCAAAGTAGGAACTAATAAGAGGAGTGAATTAGACGCTTTCTTAGGGAATAGCAGACTGAACACAGTTTCAGAAGAAGAGTTGAGTTCCTTAAATGCCCCCATCACGACACAAGAAGTCTTAATGGCCATTCGAGATTTGAAAAGGAATAAAGCTCCGGGCCCAGATGGCTTTCCGGGCTCTTTCTATAAAGATTTACGAATATCAATAGCACCCCTTTTGGTGAAATTATATAATAATATTTTACAGGGAGTTGAGATTCCTCTGGATCTGTTGACTGTGAGGGTGACAGTCATTCCGAAAGCAGGAAAGAATACACAATACTGTCAGAATTACCGCCCAATATCCTTGATTAATCAAGATCTGAAACTGTTCACCAAAATTCTAGCAAACCGTTTAGCTGTGTCCATTAGAAATTTGATACATACAGATCAAGTAGGCTTCCTCTCCCAGAGAGAAGCGCCGGAAAATACACGAAAAGTGATTGACCTAGTCAACTATGCGATGGTAAAGAGAGTGCCTTCTCTGTTTCTAGCTTTAGACGCAGAGAAGGCATTTGACAGGGTCAACTGGGAATACATGTTCGCAGGGAACCCCTGAACAAAACGAATGGTACCACTATCTACAACTTACATCTAGGATAAGAGAAATAATGGGACCCAACATACCCCCAAATAATACTACATTAGAGACAATATGTCTAGCAAAAAACTAGAGGAGGGGACTGATTGCTCTATTGTATCCGGCATTTAGTGAGGGAACTGGCAATAAGAAAAGTTATTTTATGACTAAGTGGGAACAGGAATTGAATCAAACTTGGACATTTGTAAGATAAATTGTATCTTTTAGAATTGTAGTGTGTTGCTAGTTGCAAACGCCAAGAGATACAAATTATAACCTGGCAATATGCTTCAAGCGTTTTGCTAAGAGTGAACTCACAGGAAATGCTGCTAGACAAATATGATTCTAGTCAGACAAACAAGTGTGCAAGTCTGATAAATTCACTGAGGCAAATATGGATAGCTAGATCAAAGATAGAGTTCTTTAGCATAAGATTAATTGTTAATATAAAGACTGAGTAAGTACGGTTGATAATATGAACTAGAAACAACTTGAGAGAATCTGATTAGCAGAGTTATACTTGTGGTAGCCTGTGCTTGGCTTTCCCTTGCAGCATGGGACGCTGTAATGGCGGAGTGAGACCGGAGTTCTTCCTGAGAGTTGAGTGGCTAGTTGCAGTACTGGTCAGGCTGAGAGATTGTTCTGTAGCTTCCGGAAGGAAGGTGAGTTGAAGTCCTAGCGAAGCAGGTGAATGAATCAGCTGCAGCTGGAGATGTGAGAAAATCCTCTGTAATACTGTGGTGGAGCTACACTTTAGGAGAGAGACTGACAGGCAATCTATGAAATGGATTCAGATGGCTGTGCAGATTAAGTGTCTTTAGTAGAAAGCAGCAATTAGTTAGAAAGTTCCTTTTTGAGGGTTAAATTCAAATAAGCAAAAGTTCAATATCACTCAGTTTGAGATGATAGCAGGAGTGACTTGATTTCTGTGAAGTATTCCAATCAGAACAAACAAAATAATCAAGCAAAGTAGATCTCAGGAAGTGAGGTTTTATAGGCAGGTGAAAAGGTGGAAGTGGAATGTCTTAAAGGGACATTACAGATCCCCCCCTCAAAGCATCCGCTCCGAGGATGCAGGCTTAGCAGGATAATGCCTATGGAAAGCATCCAAGAGACGGGTAGCATGAACATGAGACCTGGGTACCCAGGAATCCTCCTCAGGACCGTAGCCCTTCCAACGGATGAGGTACTCCAAATGACCACGGTACATACGGGAGTCGAGTATAGAATCCAACTCAAATTCGTCATGGTCATTCAAGTGAATGGGCGGAGGTGGTTCTTTCGGCCTGCCCCTAAAGGTGCTGGATGTATATGGTTTCAGCAAAGACACATGAAACGTGGGATGCACCTTGTATCTAGGTGGCAGTTGTAGGGTCACAGAGGTTGGATTGAGTATCTTCTTTATAGGAAAGGGGCCAATGTATTGGTTAGCCAACTTCCTTGAAGGAACAGATAATTTCAGATATTTCGTGGATAGCCATACCAAATCACCTAATTTGTAATTCGGACTATCTCTGTGTCTTAAATCGTAGTAATGTTTCTGCGAGGCTTTGGCAACCTGTAGATGTTCCTTTAGTAAGATAAGAGAGTCCTGGAGATTGATGAGATATGAAGTGGCTGCTGGTGAAGTAGAACCTATACGCGAAAGTGGAATGCTTTGTGGGTGGTAACCATAGGTAGCATAGAATGGACTGACTTTAGTCGAGGCTGATATTGAGTTGTTGTATGAATATTCAGCTAGAGGGAGAAGAGAGTACCAATTGTCTTGCAAATGTGTTATATAGCAACGAAGATACTGTTCTAACATCCCGTTAATTCGTTCGGTTAAACCATTAGCCTGAGGATGGTAAGAAGTTGTTAATCTAGGTCGTATACGTAGAACTGAACATAAAGCTTTCCAAAAATGTGAAGTGAACTGAGTCCCTCGGTCTGTTATGATGGATTGAGGGTTTCCATGGAGACGTACTATATGTTTTATGAATGCGTCTGTGGTGTCAGTTGCAGATGGCAAAGACGGTAGTGGAACAAAATGTGCTAATTTCGTGAGATGGTCGACCACCACCATAATGGTGTTATGGTTTTGAGATACTGGCAATTCCACTATAAAATCCATTGAAATTATTGTCCAAGGAATATCCGGAATTGGTAAAGGTGTGAGTAGTCCAATGGGCTTTAGTTTCTGAGTTTTATTTCTAGCACAGACTGTACATGATACTATGTACTGTTGAATGGCATCTGTCATCTTAGGCCACCAAAAATATCTCTGAATTGCTTCCTTAGGCCTAGATTTGGAGTTTGGCGTTAGCCGTGAAAACCAGCGTTAGAGGCTCCTAACGCTGGTTTTAGGCTACCGCCGGTATTTGGAGTCACTCAAAATAGGGTCTAACGCTCACTTTTCAGCCGCGACTTTTCCATACCGCAGATCCCCTTACGTCAATTGCGTATCCTATCTTTTCAATGGGATCTTTATAACTCCGGTATTTAGAGTCGTTTCTGAAGTGAGCGTTAGACATCTAACGACAAAACTCCAGCCGCAGGAAAAAAGTCAGTAGTTAAGAGCTTTCTGGGCTAACGCCGGTTTATAAAGCTCTTAACTACTGTACTCTAAAGTACACTAACACCCATAAACTACCTATGTACCCCTAAACCGAGGTCCCCCCACATCGCCGACACTCAAATACATTTTTTTAACCCCTAATCTGCCGACCGCCACCTATGTTATCCTTATGTACCCCTAATCTGCTGCCCCTAACAGCGCCGACCCCTATATTATATTTATTAACCCCTAATCTGCCCCCCACAACGTCGCCTCCACCTGCCTACACTTATTAACCCCTAATCTGCCGACCGGAGCTCACCGCTATTCTAATAACTGTATTAACCCTTAAAGCTAAGTCTAACCCTAACACTAACACCCCCCTAAGTTAAATATAATTTACATCTAACGAAATTAATTAACTCTTATTAAATAAATTATTCCTATTTAAAGATAAATACTTACCTGTAAAATAAATCCTAATATAGATACAATATAAATTATAATTATATTATAGCTATTTTAGGATTTATATTTATTTTACAGGTAACTTTGTATTTATTTTAACCAGGTACAATAGCTATTAAATAGTTAAGAACTATTTAATAGCTAAAATAGTTAAAATAATTACAAATTTACCTGTAAAATAAATCCTAACCTAAGTTACAATTAAACCTAACACTACACTATCAATAAATTAATTAAATAAACTACCTACAATTACCTACAATTAACCTAACACTACACTATCAATAAATTAATTAAATAAACTACCTACAATTACCTACAATTAACCTAACACTACACTATCAATAAATTAATTAAATACAATTCCTACAAATAAATACAATTAAATAAACTAGCTAAAGTACAAAAAATAAAAAAGAACTAAGTTACAAAAAATAAAAAAATATTTACAAACATAAGAAAAATATTACAACAATTTTAAACTAATTACACCTACTCTAAGCCCCCTAATAAAATAACAAAGCCCCCCAAAATAAAAAAATGCCCTACCCTATTCTAAATTACAAAGGTTCAAAGCTCTTTTACCTTACCAGCCCTGAACAGGGCCCTTTGCGGGGCATGCCCCAAAGAATTCAGCTCTTTTGCCTGTAAAAAAAAACATACAATCCCCCCCCCAACATTACAACCCACCACCCACATACCCCTAATCTAACCCAAACCCCCCTTAAATAAACCTAACACTAAGCCCCTGAAGATCTTCCTACCTTATTTTCACCCTGCCAGGTTCACCGATCCGTCCTGAAGAGCTCCTCCGATGTCCTGATCCAAGCCCAAGCGGGGGGCTGAAGAGGTCCATGATCCGGCTGAAGTCTTCATCCAAGCGGGAGCTGAAGAGGTCCATGATCCGGATGAAGTCTTCTATCAACGGCATCTTCAATCTTCTTTCTTCCGTATCCATCTTGCAGACCTCCGACGCGGAACATCCTCTTCTCCCGGCGCCTACTAGCCGAATGACGGTTCCTTTAAGGGACGTCATCCAAGATGGCGTCCCTCGAATTCCGATTGGCTGATAGGATTCTATCAGCCAATCGGAATTAAGGTAGGAATATTCTGATTGGCTGATGGAATCAGCCAATCAGAATCAAGTTCAATCCGATTGGCTGATCCAATCAGCCAATCAGATTG
Source organism: Bombina bombina (assembly GCF_027579735.1). Classification (NCBI taxonomy): domain Eukaryota; kingdom Metazoa; phylum Chordata; class Amphibia; order Anura; family Bombinatoridae; genus Bombina; species Bombina bombina. Next base: position 10,730,155 of record NC_069509.1, on the reverse strand, counting down.
AGCTCGCATTCTATTGGCTGATCGGAACAGCCAATAGAATGCAAGCTGAATCTGATTGGCTGATTGGATCAGCCAATCGGATTGAACTTGATTCTGATTGGCTGATTCCATCAGCCAATCAGAATATTCCTACCTTAATTCCGATTGGCTGATAGAATCCTATCAGCCAATCGGAATTCGAGGGACGCCATCTTGGATGACGTCCCTTAAAGGAACCGTCATTCGGCTAGTAGGCGTCGGGAGAAGAGGATGTTCCGCGTCGGAGGTCTGCAAGATGGATCCGGAAGAAAGAAGATTGAAGATGCCATTGATAGAAGACTTCATCCGGATCATGGACCTCTTCAGCTCCCGCTTGGATGAAGACTTCATCCAGATCATGGACCTCTTCAGCTCCCGCTTGGATGAAGACTTCAGCCGGATCATGGACCTCTTCAGCCCCCCGCTTGGGCTTGGATCAGGACATCGGAGGAGCTCTTCAGGACGGATCGGTGAACCTGGCAGGGTGAAGATAAGGTAGGAAGATCTTCTGGGGCTTAGTGTTAGGTTTATTTAAGGGGGGTTTGGGTTAGATTAGGGGTATGTGGGTGGTGGGTTGTAATGTTGGGGGGGGGATTGTATGTTTTTTTTTTACAGGCAAAAGAGCTGAATTCTTTGGGGCATGCCCCGCAAAGGGCCCTGTTCAGGGCTGGTAAGGTAAAAGAGCTTTGAACTTTTGTAATTTAGAATAGGGTAGGGCATTTTTTTATTTTGGGGGGCTTTGTTATTTTATTAGGGGGCTTAGAGTAGGTGTAATTAGTTTAAAATTGTTGTAATATTTTTCTTATGTTTGTAAATATTTTTTTATTTTTTGTAACTTAGTTCTTTTTTATTTTTTGTACTTTAGCTAGTTTATTTAATTGTATTTATTTGTAGGAATTGTATTTAATTAATTTATTGATAGTGTAGTGTTAGGTTAATTGTAGGTAATTGTAGGTAGTTTATTTAATTAATTTATTGATAGTGTAGTGTTAGGTTAATTGTAGGTAATTGTAGGTAGTTTATTTAATTAATTTATTGATAGTGTAGTGTTAGGTTTAATTGTAACTTAGGTTAGGATTTATTTTACAGGTAAATTTGTAATTATTTTAACTATTGTAATTATTTTACTAACCCTAACCCTAACCCTAATAGCTATTGTACCTGGTTAAAATAATTACAAAGTTGCCTGTCAAATAAATATTAATCCTAAAATAGCTATAATATAATTATAATTTATATTGTAGCTATATTAGGATTTATTTTACAGGTAAGTATTTATCTTTAAATAGGAATAATTTATTTAATAAGAGTTAATTAATTTCGTTAGATGTAAATTATATTTAACTTAGGGGGGTGTTAGAGTTAGGGTTAGACTTAGCTTTAGGGGTTAATACATTTATTAGAATAGCGGTGAGCTCCAGTCGGCAGATTAGGGGTTAATAATTGAAGTTAGGTGTCGGCGATGTTAGGGAGGGCAGATTAGGGGTTAATACTATTTATTATAGGGTTAGTGAGGCGGATTAGGGGTTAATAACTTTATTATAGTAGCGCTCAGGTCCGGTCGGCAGATTAGGGGTTAATAAGTGTAGGCAGGTGGAGGCGACGTTGTGGGGGGCAGATTAGGGGTTAATAAATATAATATAGGGGTCGGCGATGTTAGGGCAGCAGATTAGGGGTACATAGGGATAATGTAAGTAGCGGCGGTTTACGGAGCGGCAGATTAGGGGTTAATAATAATATGCAGGGGTCAGCGATAGCGGGGGCGGCAGATTAGGGGTTAATAAGTGTAAGGTTAGGGGTGTTTAGACTCGGGGTACATGTTAGAGTGTTAGGTGCAGACGTAGGAAGTGTTTCCCCATAGGAAACAATGGTGCTGCGTTAGGAGCTGAACGCGGCTTTTTTGCAGGTGTTAGGTTTTTTTTCAGCTCAAACAGCCTCATTGTTTCCTATGGGAGAATCGTGCACGAGCACGTTTTTGAGGCTGGCCGCTTGCGTAAGCAACTCTGGTATCGAGAGTTGAAGCTGCGTTAAAAATGCTCTACGTTCCTTTTTTGGAGCCTAACGCAGTCTTTATGTGGACTCTCAATACCAGAGTTATTTTTATGGTGCGGCCAGAAAAAAGCCGGCGTTAGTTTTTCGGGTCGTTACCGACAAAACTCCAAATCTAGCCGTTAGTCTTATATATACCTTGGTGTCCAGAAAGGGGGTTATCATGGAATTGTTGCAAGATATAAGTCCTAAGTAGTTTAGGTATATAGATCTTGTCATGGTAAGTATAAAGTCCTGTTTTGTCTTTTTGTAGTTGTGGGATGTCTGGTATGTCATCAGTTTGAAGAGCTTTGAGGATATCGTTTTCAAATGGTGTGAGGTTACCTATAATTTTGTCTGGAGGTATGAGACACATGTTATGTTCTGTCTTTTGATTTTGTTCATATACACGTGAAAGAGCATCAGCTCTAGAATTTAAAGGTCCTGGTCTGTATGTTATTACAAAGTTAAACCTGTCAAGGAATAATGCCCAACGGACCTGTCGTGACGAGAGGGTTCTACTCTGACGTAAATATTGAAGATTTTTATGATCAGTGTATATTGTGAATGGTCTGTTAGTACCTTCTAAGATATGTCTCCAGACTTCTAAAGCAGTCTTAATGGCCAACAGTTCCTTGTCGCCAATCGTATAATTTAGTTCTGCAGGTTGCAAAACTCTTGAATAGTAGGCAACTGGATGAAGCGTAGTATCTGTACTAGTTCTTTGGGAAAGGATTGCTCCTATGCCAATGTCTGATGCATCTGTTTCTACTATAAATTCACAAGTATGATCAGGGATTGACAAGATGGGTGCTGATGAAAATTTCTCTTTCAAGAGTTTTAAAGATGCATCGGCGTCTGTTGACCAAAAGAACTTTGTATTAGTTTTTGTTAGATTGGTCAGAGGTTTCACAATAGCTGAGAAGTTGAATATAAATTTGCGATAAAAGTTGGCAAAACCCAAAAAGCGTTGCACAGCTCTCACTGTTTTAGGTTGTGGCCAATCTTTTATTGCAGATAATTTTTCTGGATCCATTTGAATCCTATCTGGTGTGATGATATACCCAAGAAACTTTATCTCATGCACGTGGAATAAACACTTCTCTAATTTAGCGGACAATCTATGTTCGCGTAAACGTGTCAACACCCACCTAACATGTTTTATGTGTTCAGATGTTGTTCTGGAGTAAATCAGTATATCGTCTAAGTATATTATTACGCAGATATCAATGAGATCTTTAAATATTTCATTTATAAAATATTGGAAAGTACCTGGGGCATTGCACAGGCCAAAGGGCATGACTCTGTATTCAAATAGCCCGTAGCGGGTTCTGAACGCAGTCTTCCACTCATCCCCATCTTTAATCCTGATCAAATTATACGCCCCCTTGAGGTCTAATTTAGTAAATATAGACGCACCGTTAAGGCGCTCAAGGAGTTCAGGGATGAGTGGAAGTGGATACCGGTTTTTAATGGTTACTGCATTCAGAGCTCTATAATCTATAATTGGCCTTAATGTTTGATCTTTGTTCTTTACAAAAAATATACCCGCTGCTATGGGAGATACAGAAGGTACTATAAAGCCTTTTCTAAGGTTTTCATCTAGGTAGTCTCTGAGATATTGTAGCTCTTGTTGTGATAGTGGGTATATTTTACCAAAGGGGGCAGCTGAACCTGGAACTAAATCAATCGGACAGTCGAAAGTCCTGTGGGGTGGTAAGGTCTCAGCCTCTTTGATATTGAACACATCAGATAAGTCCTGGTACTCAGGAGGTATGGTAGTCTGTAGTGTAGCTATAGTCTGTTGTGGGAAGCATGTGTTTTTACAGAACTCAGAAGTGAAATGTATGTTACATTTTTCCCAGTTGATACTAGGATTGTGTTTTACCAACCAGGGTAAACCTAAGATGACTGTGTGAATGGCTGTGGGTATGATGTCAAAGCTTTGAAATTCAACATGACCCTCTTCTGTCTGTAACAATAGTGGGATGGTGTGGTGTGTTATAGATATGGGATGGCTTACCCTTCTTAGTACGTTGTAGAATGGGACAAGTACCCACTGTATGATCTTTACTAGCGCAATAAAGACATAGGTTAGAGATGCGTCTCCTTGCTTTTTCCTCTGGTGTGAGGGGAGCCTTGATAATGCCAATCTCCATGGGGACACTTACTGGTGTGTTTCTGTCGATATAGGTAGCAGTTGGTCTTTTAAATGAGGAGTCAGAAGTCAGTCTCTCAGTGCGGCGTTCCCTTAACCTGCGGTCTAGGGTGATTGCCAGCTTAATAAGTCCTGTTAGGGTCTCAGGCATCTCTACTCTGGAGATTTCATCTTTTAAGATGTCATTAAGCCCAAGCCTGAATTGATTTCTTAATGTGATGTCGTTCCACAATGTATCTGTGGTCCACATCTGGTATTCTGTGACATAATCTCAACAGGACGTTTTCCCTGTCTCAGAGATCTAAGTTTGGTTTCTGCATTTATTTGTGTGTTGGCATCTTCATAAAGTGATGCCATTAAGGAAAAAAATGCATCAAGTGAATTCAAAATCTCATCACTGGATTCAAAAAAACGGTTAGCCCAGGTCCTGGGTTCCCCTGTTAAGTATGAAATAACAGTACACACCTTTATTTTTTCTGTATGATAGGTGCAGGGTTTCATAGAAAAAAGCAGCAAACAAGAATTTTTGAAGTCTCTGAAATCTGACCTCTTTCCTGAAAAGACTGCAGGAGGGTTAATATGTGGTTCAGGAGGGTCTAGATTTCTAGGAGTTATTATTTCCTTATAAACATTTTTTAAAGCAGTGTTCTCAGCTTGTAAGTCTGTGAGCGCTCTTGCCAAATAATCAACTTTTTGGTTTAAGGTTTCAAACTCTGTTTTTATGGCTTGGGAGTCCATATTTATATTTAGGGCTTGATTATTATGTAAGATAAACTGTATCTTTTAGAATTGTAGTGTGTTGCTAGTTGCAAACGCCAAGAGATACAAATTATAACCTGGCAATATGCTTCAAGCGTTTTGCTAAGAGTGAACTCACAGGAAATGCTGCTAGACAAATATGATTCTATTCAGACAAACAAGTGTGCAAGTCTGATAAATTCACAGAGGCAAATATGGATAGTTAGATCAAAGATAGAGTTCTTTAGCATAAGATTAATTGTTAATATAAAGACTGAGTAAGTATGGTTGATAATATGAACTAGAAACAACTTGAGAGAATCTGATTAGCAGAGTTATACTTGCGGTAGCCTGTGCTTGGCTTTCCCTTGCAGCATGGGACGCTGTAATGGCGGAGTGAGACCGGAGTTCTTCCTGAGAGCTGAGTGGCTAGTTGCAGTACTGGTCAGGCTGAGAGATTGTTCCGTGGCTTCCGGGAGGAAGGTGAGTTGAAGTCCTAGCGAAGCAGGTGAATGAATCAGCTGCAGCTGGAGATGTGAGAAAATCCTCTGTAATACTGTGGTGGAGCTACACTTTAGGAGAGAGACTGACAGGCAATCTATGAAATGGATTCAGATGGCTGTGCAGATTAAGTGTCTTTAGTAGAAAGCAGCAATTAGTTAGAAAGTTCCTTTTTGAGGGTTAAATTCAAATAAGCAAAAGTTCAATATCACTCAGTTTGAGATGATAGCAGCAGTGACTTGATTTCTGTGAAGTATTCCAATCAGAACAAAATAATCAAGCAAAGTAGATCTCAGGAAGTGAGGTTTTATAGGCAGGTGAAAAGGTGGAAGTGGAATGTCTTAAAGGGACATTACAACATTAGAGACCTGGTTGACAAACCTTGACAGAGGCTTATCATTTTCTCCAAATGCAATATTAAAGGAGAATTATATCAAGGTGGCATTTAAATGGTACATGTACCCCACAAGATTGGCCAAAACCCAGGCAGATGGATCCCATAGGTGTTATAGGGGATGTGAGGAGGATGGGACATATTTGCACATGTGGTGGCAGTGTGAGAAAGTTAAAAAGATATGGGATTTAACCTCAGCATTTTTAAGTACTATTCTTGAGACTGAGATCGACTTATCCCCAGAACAAGCTTTGTTACACTTTCCCACAGGAGGCAATGTCAAAAGACACCACAAATTGATAGCAATGATATGTACTATAGTACGGATTTCAATAGCGAGATTTTGGAGGGTAGATCCCCCCACATTTGATTATGTCAAGAAGAGAATTGACTATCATTATAATATAGCCAGTGCCTCAGCAACTATACTGTACTAAGTACTGTAACAGCCAGGCCCCAGGCCTCACAGAGTCACAGCCCATATTAGTTCATAATCCAATCCATACCATAACCAGCAACCATGCATCACATGCATTTATCAATTATTTATGAGATATGATATGATTGATCATGATGCCTCATGTCATGTGGATGTGTGCCCATGCCCGGATTCTGCCCTGACCTGCCCCCCCCTTCCATGATGGTCAAAATTAAAATCTCACCACCACACTCTCACTCACCAACAGGAGTGCCCACTGCCCTCCCCAGGGTCACATTTTTTACAAATTCAAAGTAGAAGAGAGACAAAAGTAAATAAGTGCTGTGCACTCACTGTACCGTGTACTGTATGTAAAAGTAAATAGTAGTAGTATAACTTAAAGACTTCACTTTCACTGTGTAGTATAGTACATAATAATATTAGCCATTAGCCAATAATAGCCACTGCCAGGCATCCATCCATGAATGAAAGGTAGGTAGCGTAGTACTAGTAGCCCTAAGCACAGTGAAGCCCACAAAAGTGGCGCAATGACCCGCCACCCGGCTGTCACACTCACTCACCCCACACCTCCACCATGATGGAATTGGAATTACAAAATAGTACCTTTCAAATTTTAAAATTCTGAGGTAGTGCGTCGTGAGTCGACTCGTCACCGTCGGCATCTGTGTTTGCTGCAGCCTGCAGTGCAAACTCACAGGCTCTCCTCTGGCTCTCAGCTATGTCCGGTACTACCGCGTCTCTAGTCCTCCAAGACGGCTCTCTCTGGTGCTGCGCGTGTCTAGTCTCACGGTCACGAGTCACAGTCAGTGAGTCAGTAGTCACATGAGATAATCTCATCTGTCACTCACTCTGAGACGAGTCACTGTTACTTGCGGCCCGGTACTCTGCTGGGGTCATGGGGAGTCCATTGCCTGCTGCTCAGCCTCAGTGATCACGTGTGTGCACGATGTTTTGCTCCCAGTCCCTCCAGTGCGGCGTGTGAGGCGGAAGCAGTAAAACGTCACGTGACGTCGGCAAAAGCCGGGTCACGTGACCGCAGAACGGCAATTTTTTTTTTTTGGATCTTTTTAAATAAAATTATAAATAAGTTATAACCATTAACTGTGCCAACCTTGCCAACATAGTGCCAGTGCCGCCTCCTCAAATCTGTCGCCCTAGGCACCGGCCTTGTTGGCCTCTGCATAAATACGCCCCTGCATCTGGATGAAGACTTCTGCCCGTCTGGAGGACCACTTTTGCCCATCTGGAGGACCACTTCTGCCGGCTTTGTTGAGGACATCTTGCCACTTGGATGAAGACTTCTCCTGGTAAGTAGATCTTCGGGGGTTAGTGTTAGGATTTTTTAAGGGTGTATTGGGTGGGTTTTATTTTTAGGTTAGGGCTTTGGGCCGCAATAGAGCTAAATGCCCTTTTAAGGGCAATGTCCATCCAAATGCCTTATTCAGGGCAATGGGGAGCTTAGCTTTTTTTAGTTAGGGTTTTATTTGGGGGGTTGGTTGTGTGGGTGGTGGGTTTTACTGTTGGAGGGTTGTGTGTATTTTTTTTTTACAGGTAAAAGAGCTGATTTCTTTGGGGCAATGCCCCGCAAAAGGCCCTTTTAAGGGCTATTGGTAGTTTAGTTTAGGCTAGGTTTTTTTTATTTTGGGTGCTTTTTTTTAATTTTGATAGGGCTATTAGATTAGGTGTAATTAGTTTAAATATTTGATCATTTCTTTTTTATTTTGTGTAATTTAGTGTTTGTTTGTTTTTTGTAATTTAGCTAATTTAATTTAATTTATTTGATTGTTTTGAATTTAGTTAATTGTATTTAATTTAGGGAATTTATTTAATTGTAGGGTTAGGTTAGGTGTTAGTGTAAGGCAGGTTAGGTTTAATTTTAAAAAGGTAAATTTGTATTTATTTTAGCTAGGTAGTTAGTAAAAAAATTAATAACTATTTAGTAACTATTTTACCTAGTTAAAATAAATACAAACTTGCCTGTGAAATAAAAATAAACCCTAAGCTAGCTACAATGTAATTATTAGTTATATTGTAGCTAGCTTAGGGTTTATTTTACAGGTAAGTATTTAGTTTTAAATAGGAATTATTTAGTTATTAATAGTAAGTTTATTTAGATTTTTTTTTATTATATTTAAGTTAGGGGGTGTTAGGGTTAGGGTTAGACTTAGGTTTAGGGGTTAATAAATATAATATAGTGGCGGCGACGTTGGGGGCAGCAGATTAGGGCTTAATAAATGTAGGTAGGTGGCGGTGATGTTAGGGATGGCAGATTAGGGGTTAATAATATTTAACTAGTGTTTGCGATGCGGGAGTACGGTGGTTTAGGGGTTAATATGTTTATTATAGTGGCTGCGACGTTGGGGCGGCAGATTAGGGGTTAATAAATATAATGTAGGTGTCAGCGATGTTGGGGGCAGCAGATTAGGGGTTAATAAATATAATGTAGATGCCGGCGATGTCGGGGGCGGCAAATTAGGGGTTAATAAGTGTAAGATTAGGGGTGCTTAGACTCGGGGTTCATGTTAGGGTGTTAGGTGTAAACATAAAATGTGTTTCCCCATAGGAATCAATGGGGCTGCGTTAGAGAGCTTTACGCTGCTTTATTGCAGGTGTTAGACTTTTTCTCAGCCGGCTCTCCCCATTAATGTCTATGGGGAAATTGTGCACGACAACCAGCTCACCGCTGACTTAAGCAGCGCTGGTACTGGAGTGCGGTATGGAGCACAATTTTGCTCTACGCTCACTTCTTGCCTTTTAACGATCGGGTTTATAAAAACCTGTAATACCAGCGCTGTAGGTAAGTGAGCGGTGAGAATAAAGTGCAAGTTAGTACCGCACCCCTCATAACGCAAAACTCGTAATCTAGCTGAATGTATGCAACAAGTAAACATAACAAAAGTATATATATATATATATTCTCTTTGTGTGCTGCTTTCTTATATCCAACTTCAAGCACTCTAATGTTTTTTTCAATGTCTGCTTCTTTGTTAAATGAATCAATCTATGTTATCCATCACTCTGCAAAGTTAATAGTGCTAGTGAAAATATTTCACCTGGCAAAGTACTGAATAATACAAAAAGTAAAAGGAGGAGTTACAAGAGAGAATACAAAGACATTACTATGATGACATCCCCATAATGTCTGCCGGAAGAAGCCCTGAGCCAAAAGGGTGAAACGCGTGTAGCTTGGTGTAGCACTCCGGTGGAAGGAGCTCAGATATGACCTTGAGTTGCTTACCACCACACACTCTGCCCCAGCTGGATGAACAATACAAGCTGTGTCTTTTCATTAGATGATGGTATGTGATATCAGTATCCCCAAACCAAAGAAAAGCGGCAACTGACGCTGTGAAAACAGCTGGAAGATTCACTTAGGAGGTGGACGTATGGGCTTTCCATAATTGCTGTGATTTTTTTCACGGAGACTAAACAAGAACCTTCCCTCTTGATGGATATGGGTGATTCACATAGCGAAGGGGAGACACATCCAAAAGTTATTGTGAGTGAGTACTCTCAATGTAACCGCAATCATCAGCTTTATTTGCTGCAAGGGACGGCACAACTGCTCAAGTACTACACAGGCCTAATCTTTATAGCCGCAAGATTTATTTATCTCACAGACTGACAACAGGAACTCTGCTCAAAACTAATAACTCTGTAATGAATTTGGGGATCCCCATTTACCTGGGAATTATATCACAAAATATTGGAGTTATATTTTAGGGCATTGCTTGTGTCGTGTGATGACGATTAAATTAATAGATATTTAATGTTATTCACTGCTTGATACACTTGTATTTATTTTGATATATTTCAGCAGTTCAGTATTAATTTATTCTTTACCGTAAGATGAAGCTTTAGCATAGTATACCGTCACAGTGCTGGATAGGATTGGCTTTTCTCTTCTCTCTTTTTCTTGACTAGATTCTCCTTCTTTTGTTTTTCTCGCTTTTTAAATTTAATTAATGATTTCCCAATCCCTGTGCACCTTTTCTATGCCATAAAATTGATTATATCTTTGGCGCTGATTTACCGTACAGTACAATAACACATATATATATATATATATGATAGGGAAAGAAGAACACAGCGCATCCGCGATTCACAGCATCGTTTATTCAAACATACAGCAACACATAAAATTGCACACTTACAAGATGTCAGTATAAGGTAAGCCCTTAGCCCACTGGCTTGATAAAAACCGCCTGAAGTAATTCCTGAAGGGATCACCTGGATGCCGACCAGCAGCACCTGGAGTCTCACTTCTTACTACGGCTGAAAGATAATACATTCTTCACAGTAATTAGCAGTCCTTGTGATTTGTGTAGGTGCCTATAACCCTACGCGTTTCTTCTGCTCACAGGCAGACTTTTTCAAGGGATGTATCAATATGGGATAGTGAAACCTACATCAAGGACTGCTTTAAATACCCTAATTTCCTCTAACCTAATTGGAGAGTGTCCATCAGCATACCGTATATCCTCTAATGTAATAGCATCAGACCTAATGCTTAGAATAGATGGGCACTCAATACATAATTACAGTAACATAATGAAATAAATTCATAGTTGCAATAACCTGATAGAATAAATACATACATAAATCAATCACAGTCACCAAATATTAAAAATTAATAAAAAAAAAATAATATATATATATATATATATACACTTATACACACTAAAATACTTATATAAAATTATTATTCAGAATATTAATAAAATATTCCCAAAAATATTTTTAAAAATATTTTCAAAAATATTCCTCATAGGACTTTAGTGTGTAGTTTATTCTCCTCTATATTTCCAATCTGTTCATAAACATTAGAGGTTAGTCAAACCTTATTCAGCAAACTCGCCTCTTTAATATAACGTTACTACCACATCTTATATTGAGGACTTTCATAATTCGTACTACATCAGTATAAATGGATATCTAAGGCAAAAATTAATGGGAGGCAGTTTAATTCAATGCTTAAGTATAGATATTCATCTCGTCATCTAACTCTAGCAGGCTTTAAAAACACTTCACTATTGGAAAAAAAAAAAAAAAAAAAAAAACACACATGCACTTAAACTCATTTTTTGGTCTAGATACACAACACTATTTCTTTTTGTTTTAAACATTTTTTGATATCACTCCCCCTATTCAGGGTATTACACGTTTCCTTATTTTTTTTTTTTTAGGCACAATAACACTAAGAATCACTTATAAGATTAGATATCTGCTATTTTCACTTAATGGAAAAATTTGTCACCCAGGTGAAACACAATTCACCCATAATGCCTGCTAAAACTAAGGAGAAAAAAAATAATAAACTAATGGAGGTTAGTACAGACTCCTCCCCAGAAACCCAGATAAACCCTCTTGATACACAATCATTGATAACCCAGCTAAGTCAATTGTTTATACCCCAATTTGATGTTATCAAAAAAGATCTATCAAATATTACATCTAGGTTGGAGGTAATCTCCTTAGAAGTGAAACAGTTCGCTTCTAGAATCACTGAGGCTGAAACCAGAATTTCAGACTTAGAAGATCTGGTAAACACACAAGAAAATATATTACAAAAACAAGGTGACAAAATTTGTAATCTACAAAATCGCCTGGAGGATCTGGAAGATCGCTCCAGGCGTAATAACATTAGAATTGTCGGCTTACCCGATACCCCAGAATTTGAGGACCTGCTGCACTTCTCCTCTATGGTCCTCCCACAAGCTCTAGGGTTCCCCCCCCACCTTCTCCCCCTGTCAATAGAAAGAGCCCATCGAATAGGCCCCAGAAGGGTCAATCAAGATGGATCACCTAGAAATAGAATCTGTATCTTTAAAACCCTTAGATTTCAGGATAAACTTCAAATCCTTAAACTATTTAAGAAAATAGAAACATTCACTATAGCAAGCAAGAAGATTCTGTTATTTCAGGATTTCTCTAATGAAACTGCTCTCAAGAGAAAAAGTATGGCCCCCTTCTGTACCCAATTGATTAATAAAGGAGAAAATGCACGGATGGTTTATCCTGCAAAGATTATAATATTGAAGGAAGGTAACAGGATATCTCTTGGCTCTGTAGAAGAAGCGCAGAAATATCTATCAGATGGCTCCTAATGTAAATTTTAAGTTTTGTATATTACCTGTTCTGTTTCCTCTTTTTTTTTTTTTTTTTTTTTCCCTCTCTCTCTCTTCTCTCTCCTTCTTCTCCTCTCTCTCTCCCTCCCCCTGTCCCCCCCCCCCATTCTATAATCATCAGGTGTTGGTATATATATGTTTGAAATCAAATATCCCTATTTTAGTTAATGGCCACAATAGGATTTAATCCAGTCGAGGAATTTAAGCTCCTCTCCTGGAATGTAGGAGGAATAACCTCAGTAATAAAACGTAAAATAGTTATTCAAAGATTGGGGAAACTAAACCCCTCAATTGTTTTCCTACAAGAAACCCACCTTAAAGATGTTGAAATATCTAAACTTCAGTCTAAATGGGTTGGGGAAGTCATAGCGACCCCCTGCGTCTCCAGAAAAAATGGAGTTGCAATTTTAATTAATAAAAACCTGACATATAAGATCTTGAACATAGAAAGAGATCCAGAAGCTAGATTTCTCTTAGTACAAATTCAAATCCATGAGGCCAGAATATTCTTATGCAATATATATGCTCCTAACAAATTTTCATCCAAATTCTGGAAACTAATCCAGTCTAAACTATTTCCTCATATTAACCAAAATGTTATAGTCGGGGGTGATTTTAACATGTCTCTATCTGCTGATCTTGATAGATTTGACAATAGAAACAAACAAGAATATGATCGGCAAGCCAAATATTTTAGATCCTTTTGTAACAAGATGAAACTTGTTGATATTTGGAGAATTAAAAATCCTGACTCTCGGAAATTTACCTGTGAATCCAAAACGTACAGGACATTTTCGAGAATCGATTATATTTTAATATCAGAATCTCTATCTATATTTAGGTTAACCCCCCAGATACACGATATTGCCATCTCGGACCATGCTAGTATATCGATCCTGTTTCCCTCTCTGAGCCAACATAAGAGTAATAATTCTACATTTTATTTCCCTAAATATTTGTATAATAATCCCAGATTTAAGATTTGGCTGAGACAAACCTGGAGAGAATATTGTGAAAACAACATAACCTATATTAATAAAATAGAGATTTTCTGGGAAACTGCTAAAGCAGTCATAAGAGGGGAGATAAAGGCCTATTTGAGTACTATAAAAAAGAAATCGGCCGCACAAGAGATACTATTAGCTAATCGAATCAAAATTGCTTATGAAAGGTATAATAATCTGCGTAATGATCAAAATTGGAAAAAATATATAGAAGCTAGGCAGGAAAGGGATATTGCAATAAAGCAAAAAATTCAAGAGGTTGAAATAAGAAATAATCTTCTTTTTAAAGGCTTTCATGGCTGTTCCGCTAAATTCCTAGCTAAACTAACCAGAAATAGGAAAAAGAAAAATTATATTTTGGCTATAAAGGCAGGGACCCAAAGATACTCGGACCCGAATGAAATTGTTAACTTTTTTCACACTTACTATCAACAATTATACACAGGAATAGAACCAGATACAATCCAAGAAGATAGGTTTTGGTCCAGGATTAATCTCCCGAAAATGTTAGACACAGACTTAGCAATATTAAATGCCCCTATAACTCAAGAGGAAATTAGAAAAGCTATAACCAAGACTAAATTAAACAAGGCAGCGGGTCCCGATGGTATTCCAGCTGAATTCTTCAAAATTTTATCGGAGGAAATAGTAGAGTCCCTGGAAAAACTTTTTAATAATTATTTCACTAATGATCAACCAATTTCAAAAAATTTTACTGCTGCAAATATTTCCCTAATCCTTAAAAAAGATAAAGACCCGGAAGACCCTGCGTCTTACAGACCTATATCTGTTCTCAATACAGATTACAAAATATTAACTTCAATTATAGCTTCCAGGCTCTCGATTTCTTTCGATAAAATAATACACCCCGACCAAACAGGCTTTATGAGCTCTAGGAATTCCTCAAAAAGTATCCGCAAAGTTTTAACATGTATAGATCACATATATAATGCTGATCCAACACAACCCACACAAGAGAAACAAGATAAAGCCCTAATTAGCCTCGACGCCGAAAAGGCGTTTGACGCAATCGCTTGGAATCATCTTTTTAGAGCGCTTGAACAATTTGGCTTTAGAAATCAATTTATTCGATTCATACACAATATCTATAGAAACCCAATCTCATATCTTTTAGTTAACTCTAATACCTCTCCCGCGTTGACATTAGGTAGAGGTACTAGGCAAGGCTGCCCCCTCTCGCCTTTTCTTTTTAATATAGCTCTAGAACCATTAGCAATTTGGCTTAGAGACACTATTAGCGGTATTAGAATTGGCCCACAAGTTTTAAAACTCCTAATCTATGCAGATGATTTATTGATATTTATAGGAGATCCTGCCCAAGAAATCCCTGCCGTCTTAAATAGCCTAAGTACTTTCAGCTCATTTTCTGGTTATAAAATCAACTAAAAAAAAAGTGAACTAATGTGGATCAAAAAAGATAGCCGTGCTAAGTTCAACTTCCCGTTCCAAATATCGGAAACACTTAAATATCTAGGCATTTATATTCATCCCAACCCCAATTGCTGGTATAAGTTAAATTTTCCTCCTCTGATAAAGAAAAGTCAAATTGACCTAGAAAATTGGACCTCTCTACCTATATCGGTATCAGCCCGTGTCAGCCTTATTAAGACAATTATATTTCCTCGTTTATTATATCCACTTCAGAACCTACCTTTATTGATCCCTGCGATAGACCAACATAAATTATATTCTTTTTTCTCCAGATTTATCTGGAAAAATAAGAAACCACGTATTGCATTTAAAAAATTAATGAACTCACTTGATTTCGCGGGACTAGCGTTGCCAAATATACAATATTATAATATTGCCTGCTTAGCCAAAATTGCCATAGACTGGTTAGCTGACACAAATATCTTTTCATGTTTGATAATGGAAAATTATATGATTACTCCCTTTTCCGTTAAAGCCAGTTTGCACTATCCAGCAAAGGAGTTACCCTATAACATCAAGGGTTTGATAACTATAAATAACATTATTAGAGCCTGGCAGAAATTCTGCTCAATTATCGGCGTTGATTACTCTTTCTCCGAATTACTCCCAATAATTGGAACGGTTGATTTTTCCCCTGGTTACTCTCAGGTAACCTTTAAGAAATGGGCGGATAAAGGACTCATTAATCAATATCAAATTTTTCATGAGGATGGTTACATACGTTCATTTGAGTCTCTTGTTACGCAATTTGACCTCTCCAGACAGGATATGTTTGCTTATTTCCAGATAAGACACTATCTCAATAAACATAATTGGGAGCTGGATCGAGGCCTAGCATGGTCTGATATCAAAAAATGTATCCTGAAATATAAAACGGGATCAACTTCAATTTCTCTCATGTATGACATTACTTGGGGGGAGAGGAGGAACTTAATTTACTATTTCTTTTTTTTTTTCTTTTTTTTTCTTCTCTCAAGTTAAAATGATGAACTCTAGACTGTTAAGTTATCTATTTTTTTTTGGATACTTGCGGCTTAAGTTTATTAAGCTAAGATGATATTTATGTATTACAAACCTCAATTGTGCCCCAATGGTTATTTTGTTCGAGTTAGTCTACGCTATTTGAGTTATGATTCTATGTTCAGTCATATTTCATCTTTGCAAATATTAAGCGTAGTTTTTATTTAAAGACGACCGAAAGACATAGGCTACTAAGTTTAGCTCATTATTATAATAATATAAACGGTCAATGTCTGTCAATATTATGTCAATGTCACTAACTCTTTTTTTTTCCTCTTTTTGTATTTAATGTATATATATTTGTATCTTGATCAAACCTGACATCTTGCCCTGCGTGGCATATTTCATTTGAGACTTGTTTTTGTCTTTTCTTTTTTTTTCTTTCTGTCTTATTTTGTGAAATATTTTCAATAAAAGAAAAATTACTATAAAAAAAAAAAAAAAAGTATAGATATTCTATGTTAGATTATTTCTAGTTTATTTATAGTCTTAGTTCATAAAAGCCCGAAGGTCAATATCTATATTTAGGCCTTTTGGTTCCAAACATTCTAGACGGTGGATCCACTTGGTTTCACATTTCCTAAGTAGTAGGAACCTTCTATTTGCACAAGGTCCAGGATTGATCTGCTCTAAACTCTAATGGTCAGATCACTAAAGAAAATTATTAAAGTGACTGGAAACACTGTGTTTGTCATACCCTGATTTTATATTTTACACGTGTTCATACCACCTCCTTTTTATGCTTCTTTTCGTATGACCCACATACGTTTTTCCACATTTGTATAAGAGTTGGTATACCACATATGTGGACTGGCAATTTGATCTACATTCCAATTTAAACTTTTTACTTTTATCGAAATTGCTAACTTCATCTCCCTTAATAATATGATCACACATAATGCAACCCTTCCTGCAGCATTTATAGGTCCCTGCCTGTGTTTGTAACCAATTCGATGAAACGTTGGAACTACTTCTGTTCATGCTCTTTTTGCCCTTCAATTTTGAGGGGGCTATTAAACTTTTTTTTTAAATTACTTGTGGGTTACTACCAATCTGATTTTTCAAGATAGAATCACCCATAAGTATCTCCCAATGCTTCTTTAAGATGTTTTTGGTCACTTCATTGTATGTAGTGATACATTTAACTCCATTATTCTGATCCTCATATATATTATTAGTTCTGATTCCCCTCTGATCTCTAGAGAAAGTACAACACTTTTCTTTAGCTCCTTCTATTAATTCTGAGTTGTACCCTTTTTGTAATAATTTATTCTCTAGAACCTGGGCTTCCTTCAGATAATCATCTTCATATGTACAGTTCCGCCTAAGGCGTCTGAACTGTCCATATGGGATGTTGTCTTTCCAACTCTTTAGATGCCCACTGTTGGCATTCAGAAACCCGTTTCTGTCAGAGGGTTTTCTAAAGTTCTTAGTTGCCACCTTATTTTCTCTGACAAAAAAAGTGATATCTAATAAGTCTATAGATTCCTTATTACTATTGCCTGTAAAAGTGAGATTATGATTATTTGTATTCATATACTTTAG